>NW_024742284.1:0-7383 GCF_018991925.1 Homarus americanus | reverse complement strand
ATCAATATATATCTACAGAACCATTTTATACCTTGCCTACTAACGTGAGGTGTTAAAACCTAATATTATTGATATTTCTCTTAAGTATTAATTGTGTTGCACACCATCATAAAATTAAGGTGTTATTTTTACTGCTTTACATACTGTGTAGGAAAAAGTGGGTCTGGGGAGTTGGCGATCTCTATTTCAATTAATCCCTTATATTTGTTATTTTGTTTGTTTCTCGTTTCACATTGGACCTCCACGGGTTCAATTGACGCGTAAATGTGCAGTCTATATTGTATTTCCTCTCTACAACATTTTACCCATTGCTTGCATAAATAATGTCATTCATCTGTAGACTTCATATTCCCTCATTCGTTACACAACTGCTTACAGTACTTTACCCCCCTTATTTCTAATGCATCTTTTTATTACCTCTTGCTTCATCTTCTCATATATCACCTCAACTCACACAGTAAATCTCCCATATTGGACATTGATATCAGATGCTGTGCTGCATAGGTGCATTACTGTAACTGAGTATATACTATATTTAAACATGAGTAGTAACAATACTGTGCAGGTTTAACATGTGATCAACCCTCACTTTTATGGCGGTCCCATTCCCGTTCGCGGTACCTACCCGGAACAGATCTCACATTCCTGGTGCGTGTGCCCCCTTCATGAGTGTGTCGGCTCGGCGCTATTTTTGGTCGCCCCACCTGCCTGCTCCGCCTCCGCCTGGGCAAGCAGGCGTGGGTTCATGTGCATGTCTCTGTTGCGTTATCGGTAGGTATATGATGTGTCGGACTGTGATTGGCCTTGATCCCTATCCTCTGCTGCTAGCTGTTGGTTTAAAGTAATTGGCGTGTCCATCCGGGGGATGGAGGGGGAGAAAAACTGACTTGACCCTAGCCGTGGCAGTTCATCCCTCAGGCCACCGTTATGTCGTTAATCCATGTTCTGTAAATGTATTTCGCCGGTTCCGCCTTCAGAAACCTTTCCTTGCCTGGACAGCGTTAAGCCCAGAAGATTTTAGCATTCGTAAGCTACGGGTGTGTAAAGATCATCCAAGAGTTGAAGAAGAAACAGACAGGTTGATTTGGGCGCGCCAGCATGGTATGAACGAATCTCTGATCCAGACGATAAAGAGGATGCAGCCAAATAAAGGCATGAAGATCATGAGTCTGGGTGCTTGCTATGATCAAGTATTTCTACAGCAGGTGGCTTTCAGAGCGGAAAATTACTTGTGAGCTTCTTGGTGTGTCAGTTGATGCGGAATATGGCGGTGTGCGCTCTGTTAAGGACTACGCGTGAACTGGCGTTGCGGTGCTTACGAATGATGGTGCAGAGCCCAAACCTTTAATCTTCTCTTGGTGGTTACAGTTTGGATGCAAACAAGATCACAATATAAACATTGGTGGTGAAAAACTAGTGCAATATGCGGTAAGGAATTTCCTCCGTTTTCGTGAGATTATGGAGGAAGGACAGTACAAGCGACCAGGTGTTTAACGCATGGACGAATCTGGTCCTTTTGGAAAAGCTACCTTCAAGACGCCGTTGTGAAGAATGCCAGCAAGATTCGGGGCGGAAGTTTTCAGAAGGGCGCATCACCGTCCTGTTTACCAATGCCTCGGTATCCTGTAGCTCAAGTTATCGGTGATCACAGCCATAAGCCGCCATACAAGTGCATGGACATGATAAGCTAAATGTCCGCAGCTGACCGCACATAAAGGCGTGGATGTTCTCTACATGTCCCTCTCTGGTTTGATGACTGTTTCGTTCGATGTGAAGAAATTCTGTGAGCAACAGAATGTGCCATTCAGATATTTTGTTGCTGCTGGACAACTGGGTTCTACTGTTAGATCGTCACTCTAGCGTAAAAGTGGTCTTCTTTCCTCCCAACCTACGTCTATATTACAGCTCATGGACCAGAGGTTAATCTGTAATCATAAGCCTTTGCATTCTCAACAAAAATTCCAGCTCCTGAGCGACTACACCAACACCAGGAAGAGTTAAACCTGGTGACACCACCACCGATAGCAAGGCGAAGGCTGACGAGGATCAACAGTTGATGAGGAGCAAATGCTTTTCAAACAATTCTGGAGAATGATTCAGCATCAAGCTGTGGACTTTTGCGGGTGGAGGCATGGATCAGCTGTCTGTAGCAACTGTTACGTCCGCATGGAGACATGTGTTGCAAGGCATTCGGTGTTCGTGAATTCAATCTGTGACTGGTGAGTTCAGACTGTTGCGAGTAGCAGTGGACCTTGCCAGAAGAAACTGCGCTGTGTGTTGCAGCTGCAGGCTTCTCGAGACCACCAACAGACATCCTGGAGGTGATAAGGGATCCTGATGTGTTCTGACAGATAGTAGATGATGATGGCGTCAGTGAAGAGGCAAGTGGGGTCGTCATCCAGAAGAACACCGCTTATCCCATAGTAATGTTAGGGGGTGCCATCAGTGTATCGATCAAAGTCCTCCTTTCCGATGACCCTGGCCTTAAACAGGTGTAAATCTTCACTACAGCTGTTGCAGACTATGGAGCCCTACTTCAGGTTTATCCGACAACATAAACACCAGCCGTCAGAAAAAGCATAACACAGTTCTAGCCGCAACCCACCACAGCCAGCCCAAGCCAGTGATAGTGACAGTAGAGACAGTGAAGATGACTTTGAGGGATTTGTCAGGGGCCCTGACAGAGTGTGGATGGTGATGGTGACTCACCTGAGGGCGATAGCCTGCCTCTGCCTCGGAAGCAGCCTCCATCCGTATGCCGACCCATCTCTTCTACTAACGTAGTGTTCAACCTAACTTTTAGTTTTCCTAACCTAACCTTTATTTTCCTAACTTAACCTTTATTTTTCTGACTAACCTCTTCTATATTAATTGTTTGTGCATACCATCATAAGTTAAGATAAATTTTTACTACAACATAGTTGTGTATCGTCAAAAGAGTGGAGTTTGGGGTGGCCGGTCTCTGTTCGAATTAATCCCATATGTTATGTTTATTCTGCTAATTTCTCACTTTCATGGTGCCCTGTGGGTTATATTAACGCGTAAATTAATTGACTATAGTATCCAATTATCTCTGGACTGTAACTAAGTCGGTTTTCAGCTTTTTTCTTTTCTTTTTTTCAGAAAGAAAAAACAAAAACATAAAGACCTCTTAGAAAATAAAAACGAAAGCATAAATTCTAAATCTTATTAGTGTACAGTACTACAATAAAGGTAAATAAGGATATTTTTTACATAAACATAATATTGGTTTGGGCATGATATAAATAGAAAAAAAATACATGTCCTCCTTACAACAGGTTGGTATCAAGGGGCTTGGAAGAGTCAGAATGGCTGGCGTGTTAACTCAGTGGGGTGAGGTTGGTAATAGAAGTGCTGTAAAAACACTGACTGACAGGTAGTATGAAGTTTGGGACACTTGCTTTATTATGTTATTGATATTTACCTATTTTTATAAATTATTACTGCCTCAGTAATTAATCACAATCTTGTTGATGGTTTGGGGATTAGGGGGCAGAGACACGTGAAGTGGTGGTGAGATCCTACATAGCAAAGCTGAGAAGCTACTGTGAGGCTTGCATGTGTGAGGAATGAAAGATAAATCTTCTTGATGACAGTATTCAGGATTAGGTCTGGGGTTCAGGCTGTCCTGTATATCATCAAGAAGACAATCTAATCCACCTACCTCAACTCAGGTCATGTGATCTGATTCCTTTGTTCTATGTCTTTCTCCCTTGCTTTGTTCTGTTACCAACTCTAAGGTTTGTCTTTTATTTCTCCAAGTGGGTTTTTACTTCACTTACCAGTGTAACCATTCACTTTCAGATATCACCCTACATACAATGGTCATTCAGTAAATAAGGAGACAAATAGATATAACTGCAGAAGTAATGATTTATTATTAATGATCATACCTACACCATTTTACCACAATCTCCCTCTACAGCTATGCACTTATCCCATCTTTCTCTGAATTCTCTTATTTCTGTGCCAATTTTTTGGGGCTATTTCATTAACCAATTTTGGTTCTTTCTTCTCCTCTTCATTATTTGAAAATGCTCTCCACTAAAAGCTGTTGATGGACCAAACATGTAGTAGTCTGATGGTGCAAAATCTGGAATGTATGCAGGGTGCAGCAAAATTCCCCAAAATTTCTGCCACAATGCTTGTTCAATCATTCTTGAATTGTTCAACCACTTGTAAATGTTTGTTTGACTGATGCAATTGCTTCGAATTGAATTGACATTCTGCGATGAATTTGTGGCTCTATCTCTTTTGAATTTAAAAACGAATTCAAGTGGGCGCTCATCGTTAATGCAACATAAGACTAATCGAATGAACATTAAACAAACAGATGAAGATGTAGTTGATGCATGCTAAACATAAAAACATGCTTGCTGTGCTTGCCTTCCCTTTGCTGTCTACAGCAAAAGTCTTGTTACTTATTGAATGGCCTTGTATTATCAGCTGCCCTAGCAATGTAAATAAGTGTTATACAGTGGTCCTCGGTTAGACACAATTCAGTCCACAGAGTCATTAGATTAACCGAATCTATTATTTCAATGGGATATTGATGGTGGTTCCAACTCACAGAAAAAGTACATACAAGTACCCATTATGCGGTAATAGAATTAACAAAACATTAAATATAAACTAAATACAGTACTGCACTGTACAGTATACTGTACAATAATAAATAAAAATAAAATACTGTATTTTAACTTACTTTGAGGTGTGTATGTAGTATTCGGCAGCTTTATTTATATCAAACAGCTGATTATAGGGCAGTCGATGATGACTTGTGCATTGGTTCTAATGCTTATTCTTATTCATAATAATTTCTGCACTGTATATTATCAATATATTAGCTAAATTTCAGAATGACCAATAATATTAATGTAAAAATGCAAAAAATATTCAGAGACCAACTTTCTTGATATTTACTCCACTGAAGCAGAATGTATACGAAGAACCAATTACTGTATTGGCGGACTAACCGATCCTGATGCACACAACAAAAAGTGTTTGTCTTAAGTTTTGTTAGCCCTTGGTGGTGATGTTCAGAGCCTGAGCCTATTCCATATGTTTAAATGTAGGCGTGGGTTATCAGGTTCAGTCTGACTATTTGCCTCTCCACCACACACTTTCGATACAGGGAAGCTTCTGAAAATAATTACTACTTTGTTTGTTTCATTGTTTGTCAATTTTATCATGTTGTATCAAAAGAAATATTGATAAAAGTTGTGTAGTTGTATTATAGGGTCATATTGGTTGTACCTCTCTAGTCCGACATTCTGTGGTCGGAGCGATTTTAGTTTCCCATGGAAAAATTAATTTGAATCTGGTACTTCGATGTTTGGCTAAATTTGCCTTATTCACCCTACTTTTTTGGCGATTACTACCTGTAATAAAGCAACATCCTAATAAACCAACGAAAATAACACAAATAAAATTTAATAAAAACTAAAAAACAACACAGAAAAGTTCTTATGTTCTACAGCTTCAGCTAGTGTTGAGCATCGTCATCCGGTAAAACACACAACAACATTGGCTGTCCTTATGTTTTCTTTACCACCACTGGTGGTAAATTTTATTTAAATTCAGAAACATTAATTAAAACATGTGGACAGTAAATAAGTGTTGCTTTCATATTCTTAGGTATAGTAATGATATGTTTCACATATGCTCACGTACATCGTGAGCTCACTTTTCAATTGTGGTTAGCTACTTATATTGTTCCATTTATTAACATTATAACATTACAAAACAACCATATTAAATTTTTACATTAATTTTACATAGCTACAACCAGGACTTTCTTCAGTTTTATATGTAGATCCAGTCAGTCACTGGTTTTTGTAATCAACGAAAACAATCCCATCTCGTTTCCTCGTGTGTTTAATATTCTACATATTATTAATGAATTGTATTGTTCATTTTGCACATAAAAATTAATTAAATAAAAGACATTCAGTAATAAACAATAATGAATCTTTTGTACATAAGAGAAATGACAGTTACGATTTGGCTGCGTCTGAGCGTTGGCAGGCGCTCAAACCATTCGAAGTCGAGTTTCCACCGTCAAAATTTTTAAATTGGGTAGTGTTTTTTTGTGTCCAAATAAAAAAGCATTCAATTAACTCCCAAAATTTGAGAACCTACTGTACAACATTTAACTTCAATTATACAGTCAACCCTCACTTCCATGGTTCATTCCGGCGTTTCCCGTTCTGTGGTGCCCTGCGGACCAGGATGCTCACATTCGCGGTCGTGTACCCCTTCGCGAGCGGCTGGCGAGCAGCGCCATTTTGGATCAAACCTCGCCATCCGCCATGTTTGTGTATAGCTCGCGCGAACATGGTGCGCGAAATAGCCCAGTCATCAAAAACGTACCAGTTCCACCGCCACCCACAGCGGCCCAAGTCAGTGGTGATAATTATGGTGAATATGGACTTATATGGACTTTGGGGTTTGACAAAGAGGCCCTGCAAGCCTCTGTGGTGGATGATACAATTGATACGTGAGCACGGGTGGGCCTAATCTGCCCTCTGCCTGGAACCAACGCCCCATCCCGTGCCCAGCAAATTTTCTACTAATGTAAGTGTTAAAAACCTAATATTTGATATTTCTCTTAATTATTAATTGTGTGCATACCATCATAAAGTTAAGATAATATTTTTACTACAACAGTTGTGTGTCGTCAAAAAGTGGAGTTTGGGGATCGGCCGGACTCCATTTCAATTAATCCCATATGTTATGTTATTCACTTTCTGGCGTTTCTCACTACGGGACCCTCCGGGTTACATTAACGTATAAAGTGAGGGTTAACTGTATCTTCAAAGAGACCATGAAGCAGTGAAAGTGGTGCTAGTGGTTCCAGCGTAGCACAAGTCACTATCTATTCAGGAAAAGGGTGAATTTCTATTGTCAGAAATTTCATGGTCGAACGGTCAGGTCGGGTTGCGGACTAGAGAGGTACAACCTGTACTGTAAAACAATGCTATGATTATGTTATAAATGTTTTTATTTATTGGAACTATTATTATTATTTATACATTACTTGTTCTGCAAATACAAAGACAGCCAGGCAGACTGGCAACGACACTGGTGAATGATGCAAGCACTTTTTGAGCAATTATGCAAATAAAATATTCTAAATGATTTTATTATAGCAAATAAGTATTAAGATCAGCTTGGAAGGAGCTGCATCATGGAAGACACACCCTGATTGGAAATGTAATTCTAGGAAAAAACTTTATATCTTACTAATCGACACCAGTGAACCGTTTTGCATATACAGCCCTTTAGTACACACACCTCTTTGAATATCATCACTTAGAACTGATTATCGATGCGTCATTTCATCAATTTAAAAAAAATCTG
>NW_024742283.1:0-7428 GCF_018991925.1 Homarus americanus | reverse complement strand
AGTGACTCTTGCCTCATAGTCAATATCTGCAACTGTTTTTGGCATTGGGGCAGAAGCTCTCGTTCCCCTGAGGCAGAGCAAAGCCGACCGAAGGAGAGAGAAGGACAGTTGACATCTCATCCAGGCTGTAACATAACTTCTGGGCTGCTGCTTCTGTTCCGAGATCACCTCTGCGAGTCTGGCGTAGAAACATCTTGCACTTGGTCCCATCCCACCAGAGGTTGTGAACACTAGAGGAGTGAAGCTGCCTTGATCAACATTCTGAATTCTCTCCCCATATGCCCTTATCTTCTCGTTCTCGTTCCTCCTGTGTGCAGCATCGAGAGTTAGGTTACGGTGATATGCGGCCATAGGATAAAAAATCCTGATGTCGAAGAAAGTTCGCTGTTCCCGCGTCCAGAATCCTCGAGCACTGACGTCAACACGGGCTTCATTAGATGTGTTTGAAGTCCTATGTTGGAAGATCTCACCATCCAGAGGAAGGAGGGTCGGTTCTACCATGACATCCTGGCAGATTTCCTTCAACATATTTGCTGTGAGGCCCCTTACTTCGTCATGCCTCATGCATATGAAGCCCTCTTTCTTGCACACCAAGGCGTGATCGACGTCATAGGAAGAGCTACACACGCATTTGAAGGGCAAACCTTCTCTTGGCCTACCATACTTTAGAGCATTGGCATCTGTAAATTCTTATTTATTGAGACTGAAACCATTTGTCTTTATCGGTAACGTAGCTAACCAGTTCGAGGCGCCCACCTCCTGTGCTATAGTTACTTTTTTTTTCAAATTCTCTAGTACTTGCAGCAACAGTTGCTGCAACTTATCACTTTGGCCGTGCTGTCGTTGTCGTAATGGATCTTCGAATCTTGTTTAATTCAGTGGTATCCACCTACCTTTGTTATGTTCTGGGCCATTATGTGGTCAGTGAGGGCTGCCGTGAGCTTAACTGAGTTTTGATGTTCGGTGGCAGCAATCTCCTCTGGATTGGTCAGTCCCATCCCTCCCAGTCTCGGTGGTAGTGCAAGGAGTGATCTTTCTGCTGGGGTTAAGTGAGGGTGTTTCACTAGTTTGGGAATGAAATTGACGCTGATAGCTTCTTTCACAGGGTGGAGGAGGGGTCCAATATCAGGGACAGTGCGCATCAGGTAGTTCCAGCAATGCTTGACTCCATGGGTGAATGCAGCAAAAGCCGCATGTGGCTCTGTGTTAGCAATCTCAGACAGAGCTTGGATTTCCCTAACCCACTCATTCACCTTTCCCGCTACGTACTCGGTCTTGAAGTCCATCGTGCCGATTACTGCGCCTAGGTGTCTTTGGTCATCCTTTTGTATTTTGACATCACTTCCACCTAACACTTCCATTGCCCGTTCATAATGTTCTGGCTTCACAATGAGGAAGGACTTGCTGGCGTTTGGGTGGTACCCTATTTGTGGGCCTCATGATGTTACCAGGTCCCACCACTTTTTGATGTCCTTCATTTTTCCTGCTCCTGTAAGGTCATCAGCGTACGCCACTTGTTTGACCCCAGTTGTTTCAAATTTTATTGTGTGTTGGAGCACGGATAGGCCTATTGCGTAGATTACCATTACAACAGGGTCCCCCTGCGTTGTTCCCTCGGTTGACTGTATGATGGTATCACCTCCTAGAGCCTTGTTGTTTACTATATAAAGGTCTGATGGATTCCTATAGGAGTTTTCAACATACATTGCAAAGCTTGGACATTTGATCTTGATGTTGTGTAGTGCGGCCTTGCGGTTAAGTATGTTGAATGCGTTTGAAGCGTCCACCAGGAGAACGGCCTCACAATCGCACTACTCAAATATCGTTCTCATGGCGTGAATGGCAGCTTCCCCTCCAGCCTGGTGGCCAGCACAAACTTGCAGGTTCCCTGCTGCTGCCCTGACATCATCCTTTACTACAACAACGACAACAACTACTACTACTACTACTACTACTACTACTACTACTACTACTACTACTACTACTACTTTTTTTTTTTTTATAGAAACGTGGCCTCCAGCCTCCCCTAATAGCCACACCTTCGCCACCATTTATTTACCTTAATATTAAATATCCTAATACATAAGAAGCTATCCTATCTGTGTTAAATTAGTTGTGCCGCAGATCTATGCGGCATTCAGTGACTGTAGCCTCATAGTCAATATCTGCAGCAGTTGTCGGAGAAGGGGCAGAAGCTCTCGTTCCCCTGAGGCAGAGCAAAGCCGACTGAAGGAGAGAGAAGGACAGTCGACATCTCATCCAGGCTGTAACATAACTTCTGGGCTGCTGCTTCTGTTCGGAGATCAACTCCGCGAGTCTGGCGTAGAAACATCTTGCACTTGGGCCCATCCCACCAGAGGTTGTGAACACTAGAGGAGTGAAGCTGCCTTGATCAACGTTTTGAATTCTCTCCCCAGATGCCCTTCTCTTGTCGTTCTCATTCCTCCTATGTGCAGCATCGAGAGCTAGGTTACGGTGACAAGCGGCCATGGGATCAAAAATCCTGATGTCGAAGAAAGCTCGCTGTCCCCCCGTCCAGAATCCTCGAGCACAGACGTCCACACCGGCTTCGTTAGATGTGTTTGAAGTCCTGTGTTGGAAGATCTCGCCATCCAATGGAAGGAGGGTCGGTTCTACTATGACGTCCCGGCAGATTTCCTTCAACATATTTGCTGTGAGATCCCTTACCTCGTCATGCCTCATGCATATGAAGCCCCCCTTCTTGCAGACCATGGCGTGATCGCCATCATAGGAAGAGCCACACACGCATTGGGAGGGCAAACCATCTACTGGCCAACCGTACCTTAGAGCAATGGCATCTGGAACTTCTTGTTTGTTAAGGCTGAAACCATTTGCCCTTATCGGTAATGTAGTTAACCAGTTCGAGGCGCCCACCTCCTGTGCTATAGCTACTTTTTTTGTCAAATTTTCTGGAACCTGCAGCAATAGTTGCTGCAACATGTCATTTTGGCAGTGCTGCCGATCTGTCGTAATGGACCTACGAATCTTATTTGCTTCGCTGGTATCCACCTCCCCTGTTGCATTCTGGGCTATTATGTGGTCCGTGAGGGCTGCCGTGAGCTTAAGTGAATTTTGATGTTCAGTGTCAGCAATCTCCTCTGAATTAGTTGTTCCCATCCCTCCCAGTCTTGGTGGAAGTGCAAGAAGTGTTCTTTCTGCTGGGGTTAAGTCAGGGTGTTTCACTAGTTTGGGAATGAACTTGACACTGATAGCTTCTTCCAGAGGGTGGAGGAGGGGTCTGATCTCAGGGATGGTACGCATCAGGTAGTTCCAGCGATGCTTGACTCCATGGGTGAATGCTGCAAAGGCCGCATGTGGCTCTGTGTTAGCAATCTCAGATAGAGCTTGGATTTCGCTAACCCACTCATTCACCTTTCCCGCTACGTACTCGGTCTTGAAGTCCGTAGTGCCAATTACTGCGCCTAGATGTCTTTGGCCGTCCTTAGTTATTTTGACCTCACTTCCGCCAAAAACCTCCAATGCCCGTTCATAATGTTCTGGCTCCACGATGAGGAAGGACTTGCTGGCGTTTGGGTGGTACCCTATTTGTGGACCTCGCGATGTTACCAAGTCCCACCACTTTTTGATGCACTCCACTTTTCCTGCTCCTGTAAGGTCATCAGCATATGCCACTTGTTTGTCCCCAGTTGTTTCAAATTTTATTTCTTGTTGGAGCACTGATAGGCCAATTGCATACATTGCCATTGCAACGGGGTCCCCCTGTGTTGTTCCCTCGGTCGACTGTAGGATGGTATCACCTCGTAGTGCCTTGTTATTTACTATGTAGAGGTCTGAAGGATTCCTATACGAATTTTCAACATACATCGCTAAGCTAGGACACTTGATCTTGATGTTGTGCAGTGCAGCCTTTCGGTTAAGTATGTTGAATGCGTTTGAAGCATCCACCAGGAGAACGGCCTCACAATCACGCTGCTCAAATATCAATCTCATGGCGTGAATGGCCGCCTCCCCACCAGCCTGGTGGCCAGCACACACTTGTAGGTTCCCTGCTGCTGCCCTGACATCATCCTTTACCACCTCCATTATGCACTTTCCAATGATCCGCCTCAGCACTTCCCCCACCCCTATAGGTCTACATCCTGGTTTCTTTTCCGGAGGAATAAGGCGGCAGGCCGTCAGGGCCTGGAGGTGATGGCAGCAAGAGGATGCAAGCTTTCTTGCAAGGGCGGCAATGGCAGTGCAGAGATCGCTTGCTACAGGGCCAAACTTGTTTGTGCTGAGGATGACTCTCCAACCGTTTGCATCCAGACCTGAAGGGCCGGCTCCTCCTCGAGTCTTCAGTGCCTGTTTTTACACCATCTCTCCTGTTATTTTCTCGAACAGGACAGCATTTGGTGGGATATAGTCACCCTGGAACTTGATGCCTTCATCTTCGCTTGCAGGGGGATGTTTCTCTTTCAATAGTTTTAATGTCTCTGTTTATTGGCATCACTCCACCGGAGGATTCCTCTGTGAGAGATCTTACCGCGAGAGACACTTTTCCCACACGCATTTTGTTTCCAAATTTTCTTGCCACGTCATCGGTGTTTTGCTTTCCGTCACCCGTAATTTTTAGTCTCTCCTGCAGTGTTCTTGCTTCACATAGGAGATCATCTAGGGCCCCAGTCTGCCACATTGTCAATCTTCTCTTCATTGCTGCCACATTTTCTTTGTGCTTAGCCTTTGTGTGTGTCCTCTGACAAAATAGATGTGGTATTATTGCCAGTATTTGAAGAGTTAGGGGGGCGAGGAAACGGTCCTGAGTGTAATCAGTCATGAAGTGAGTCATCTCCCGAATCATTTCTTTGGTGGCCGCACACTTGGGTGGTTCAAATAAGTTAGCGGGCGACCACTTGACAATTTCTGAGTAGGTTTCTTTGACCCATACACCTGCATTTTCCATCGACATGCCTTTCCACTGAGGCGGCTGTCTCTCATTCTCCTCGTGGACACCTGCTACTGAGGGAGCAGCATTTATTAGTACATTTTCTGGTTGAGTAGACTCACTACTACTACTACTACTACTACTACTACTACTACTACTACTACTACTAATAATAATAATAATAATAATAATAATAATAATAATAATAATAATAATAAGACACATTCAGATCACTACTTTATAATCGTTGAAATTTCCGGGTTAAAATTCCACTATTTCTGTCTCTTGTTACCAGTATCTCCTCTCCATTCCTTCTCCCATCTCTAGTTCCTCTTCCTTTATCTCTTTCCTTGTATTTCTCACTTCTCTCATATCCTTCAATTTCCATTTCATTCAGTTTTCTCTATTTTTATCACTTCGCTTATTGTTCTCTCTCTCCCTCCTCTTCCCTCATCGTCCCTTGTCCTCGTCTCCATTTCACCTAAGTTTTTCTCCATTTCTCTTCTCTCGCTTTTTGCCCGTCTCTCAGCTCCGTCTCTTACCTGTATCTCCATCTCTCATCTATCCTTCTCTTCTCTCTCTTCTCTCAGCTCTGTCTTTTATCCTTATCTTCAGTTCTCCCATTCTTATTTCCCTCTCTCTCTCTCTCTCTCTCTCTCTCTCTCTCTCTCTCTCTCTCTCTCTCTCTCTCTCTTTTTACAATTGTTAGTGTTGAAATATTGTTATAATAATAATAATAATAATAATATTTAACGGTTTATTGAAAAAATTCTGCAGCCCGAAGGCTGAAAATATACATTGAACATAAATGACTTATTACATACATTGGTGGTTTAACAAAAGCCTTCATTAGAGAAAGGTAAAGGAACATACAGTGAACATACAGATTAATGTAGGTGTTGAACAGCAAACTCGTAGTGTAGTAACTCCCTCCCACATGGTGTTAGGAGGAACTCACGTGGTGTAGTAGTTCCCTCAGATGTTGTTATGAGGGACCTGGCGTGGTGTAGTAATTCCCTCGCTGATGGTCTTATGAGGGGCCTCACGTGGTGTAGTAATTCCCTCACAGATAGTGTTATGAGGGACCTCACGTGGTGTAGTAATTACCTCACAGATGGTGTTATGAGGGACCTCGCGTGGTGTAGTAATTACCTCACTGATGATGTTATGAGGGGCATCACGTGGTGTAGTAATTCCCTCACAGATGGTGTTATGAGGGGCCTGACGTGGTGTAGTAATTCCCTCACAGATGGTGTTATGAGGGACCTCACGTGGTGTAGTAATTCCCTCACAGATGGTGTGATGAGGGACTTGACGTGGTGTAGTAATTCCCTCACATATGGTGTTATGAGGGACCTGTGGTGTAGTAATTCCCTCACAGATGGTGTTATATGAGTGAGGTTTGGTCCCAGGCCTTCCTATCGTAGACGGATTAACACATCGGTGGTTGTTGTCGGGTCTCGCGGGGGGGAGCCGTTATCACTGGGTACCTGGGACCTCACTGTGTGAAGGTTAACTTGGGTGCGACTGTTACTGTTGAGTTGTTCTCACTGACTTAAGCACTGTTCACCACTGTTCACCTCGGTTTAACACTGGTTCCGTTCCTTTCCTAAATGAAATTGTAACTTCTGGCGAGATCTTGTTGATATTCCGGTGGGGAGGAGGGCGGTTCAGGGAGGCCGGTATACATGAATAGTTGGGATCTATTGCTCCTGGAGAGGAGCGCCAGGTACGTCTTGACCCTTCGGTGGTCAAGAAGGATGTGTGTGTGTGTCTGTGTGTGTGTGTGTGTGTGTGTCTGTGTGTGTGTGTGTGCTGTGTGTTGTGTGTGTGTGTGTGTGTGTGTGTGTGTGTGTGTGTGTGTGTGTGTGTACGTGTGTGTGTGTGTGTGTGTGTGTGTGTGTGTGTGTGTGTGTGTGTGTGTGTGTAAGAGAGAGAGAGAGAGAGTTCATGTTATCAAGTACTTAATCACAATAATCCCAGGACCACGTGTGTACCCCAGTACCAATTTCAACTTTTACCTCCCAGAATTTTATTACATTTTCTGTTTACTCCTTTATTACTCTTCGTTCTCTTCCTCTCTTATTATTTATTTATGTACGATTTTACGTGACAGAAGTAATTTAATTTTTCCCATGATGAGGTTCATTCATTGTCTTTCTTTTATATTACTTACTTAAACATATACTAGAATACCTCCAGGTTATGATGACGGTGAGGATTATGGCAAAGCGTTTTATAGGGAGTATGATTGGTGAATTATGGCAACATATAGGTGAATTGTGGGAATATGTATTAATGATTATGAACACGCATCGTGGATTATAGCAACATATTCATGGGTATTAAGGTAAAAAATTTTTGTCTGTGGATAAGTGTCTGGGGATTATGACAACAAATCAGCGGGTTATGGCAACGCGTCGTTATAATTGTCAATATATTAAATCATGGCAATATACTAATGGATTGTGGCAACCTATTGGTGAGTACATTATGATATCTACATAAACACTGTGAGAACC
>NW_024742282.1:0-2500 GCF_018991925.1 Homarus americanus | reverse complement strand
TGGTGGTGTTGGTGGTGGTGGGTGGTGGTGTTGGTGGTGAGGTGGTGTTGGTGGTTGGTGGGGTTTTGGTTATCAGTGAAACAAATCTTGTAAAATAATGAGTTTTGTTTGTTGCGTTATAATGTATATTTATTTTAGTTGTTTTTGGGAATGTTGGTGAGTAAAAATGATGACGTTTGTTTATTTAAGGATATGATGTAACATTACATATGCAGAATTTTACAGAGTCATATGAGTTCGCTGTAATAGTTGAGTTTTTTATTATTTTCAGGAGAATTTGTTTAACCTCTTTAGATTTAGAATTGTCTTATCCTATATATACTATTTATATAATCTGGAATATATGTATATACACAAAGTCAGAATATACAGCACTAAATAACAATTGGATTGACGTGAAGTATGTTTATATGGAACATAAATGCAACTGAGTTCCTCATGTGTATAAAGTAGCCTGCAGGCTGTACGTATTGTGAGGTTCTGTTGGGCATAAAGGTTGGCCTCATGCATACAATAAAAGTAACTAGTGGAAAATATAGAAATAATAATATGATAATGGTGTAAAAAGTAATAAAAATAAATAATAAAATATTATAATTAGCATGTAATAAATAAAATAATTAAAAATAATATAATGCTAAATAATAAAACATAATGTGCAAATGATATATAATAAAAATAATAAAATATATAGGATGGAGTAATGATATTGGTGATAATAATAAAAGACAATAAAATAATAGAAATATAATTATATTGAAATGTTTGTTTTTTATCAATTATTCTTATTGATTTCTCATAGGAGAGTTAATTAAGCGGTGATAGGTCAGGTGAGATCAGTGACAGCGAAGAATGAGAAGCGCGTGAGGATAGTGTAATGTGGGAGATTACTCGCTCTCTTCTGAGCATCTGGTATGCAGTACGTGTCTGTGTCATTTGTGACATTTACATAGATATTATATTAACTCACCTAACTGGATTTAAGTGGTGATAATAATTAATTCAGAGGAGAGACACTAATTAATTTTTTCAGTAATGAATTTTAATGTAAATTTAAAGTTTTTGTTAAGTTAAACGAAGTTTTTGTCTTATGTTTTCCTCAATTTGTTTTGTTGTTTGATTATTCAGTTTGATAATTTATTTTTATTATTTTTTGTATTGATGCGGACCGTTAGTAGTGATTAGCAGGTGCTATGTGCAATGTGTTGCGGAACGATTAGTGAGGAAGTGATACAGGTGACTGGTGTAGCATGTGGTCTGGGACGTTAGTAGGAAGGCGGTGCAGGTGACTAGTAGCATAATGATGTGGAACGTTGGTGTGGTAGGCGGTACAGGTGGAGCTGGTGGCTGACATTGCTGGACGTTAGCTGAGTTAGACGGTACAGGTGAGCTGGTGGCATGGCGGTGCGGACGTTAGCCAGGCGGGTGGTACAGGTGGCTGGTGGCATGACGGTGCAGGACGTTAATTGGTAGTGGTACAGGTGACTGGTAGCATTATGGTCTGGGCGTTTGGAGTTGGGCAGTGCAGGTGGGCTGGTAGCATAGTAGTCTGGGCGTTAGCCAGGCAGGCAGTACAGGTGACTGGTAGCATGTGGTCTGGAACGGTAGCCTGGGCAGGCGGTACAGGTGACTGGTGCGTATTGATACGGAACGTTAGCCAGGCCAGGCGGTACAGGTGACTGAGTGGCATGACAGTGGAACGTTAGCCAGGTAGTACAGGTGACTGGTAGCATTGATGCGGAGCGTTAATGAGCCCGGGCAATACAGGTGACTGGTAGCATGACAGTACGGAACCGTTAGCCAATTGGGCGGTACGAACGACTATTGTATGACGGTACGGGCGTTAAGCCGGGCGGGCGGTACGGGTGACTGGTAAGCATGACGGTACGGAACGTTAGCCAGGCAGAGGCAGTACAGGTATTGGTAGCATTACGGTACGGAACATTAACCAGGTGGGCGGTACAATTGGCTGGTGGCATGTGACAGTACGGAGCGTTAATGAGCAGGCAGTACAGGTATTTGAAGCCAGCATGACAGTACCGGAGACGGTGTGAGCAGGCAGTACAGGTGACTGGTAGCATGACAGTACGGAAACGTTAGCCAGGCAGGTGGTACGGTGACTGGTAGCATGACAGTGGAACGTTAGCCAGGCAGGCGGTGCAGGTGAGGCTAGTGGCATGAGCGGTACCGGAGACGTTAATGAGCAGGCCAGCGAGTACAGGTGACCTGGTAGCATGACGGTGCGGAACGTTAGCCAGGCAGGCAGTACAGGTGATGGTAGCATTACGGTACGGAACGTTAATGAGCGGGCGGTACAGGTGACTGGTAGCATGATGACGGTACGGGACGTTAGCCAGAGTGGGCGGTACAGGTGACTGGTAGCATGACGGTACGGGCGTTAGCCAGGCGGTGAGTACAGGTGACTGGTAGCATGACGGTACGGAACGTTAGCCAGGCGGGCCGGTACAGGTGACTGGTAGCATGACGGTAAGCAATGTGA
>NW_024742281.1:0-12811 GCF_018991925.1 Homarus americanus | reverse complement strand
TGAACAGGCTTTGTGTGAAATATAGCAGATTCTAGGACTGCTTTTATTGTCCTAGTGGCCCAGAATTAGCATTCCCCGGTCACAATTATAAGATCGTGGGTTCAAATCCTGGTGGGGTGAGGTGTTGATTATATGTAGAAGTCTGCGTGCTTTATTGGGCTAATGAAATATATAAGGATACACGTGTTTCGAAGCCGGATTTCGTAAAACATTGCTCTGATCACCTTAGCGGCACGGGTGATCCCGTTTAGAGGTTCATGGCGCCATAAGTTCATTCAACAGGCTTTGTGTGAAATATAACAGAGTGTAGGACTGCTTTTAGTGATCTGGTGGTCCACAGGTAGCGTTCCCTGTTCACAATTATAAGATCGTTGTTTAGAATCCTTGTGGGGGTGAGGTGTTGATTATATGTAGAAGTACGCGTGCTTTATTGGGCTAATGAAATATATATGGATCCTCGTGTTTCGAAGCCGGATTTGGTAAAACGTTACTCTGAACACCTATGCGGCACTGGTGGTCCCCTATAGAGATTCACGGCGCCATAAGCTCGTTGAACAGGATTTGTGTGAAATATAGCAGAGTCTAGGACTGCTTTATTGTCCTGGTGGTCCACAGGTAGCATTCCCTGGTCACAATTATAAGATCGTGGGTTCGAATCCTGGTGGGGTGAGGTGTTAATTATATGTAGAAATCTGCGTGCTTTATTGGGCTAATAAAATAGATATGGATCCTCGTGTTTCGAAGCCGGATTTGGTAAAATGTTGCTCTGATCACCTAAGTGGCACGGGTGGTCCCCATTAGACGTTCACGGCACCATAAGCTCATTCAACAGGCTTTGTGTGAAATATAGCAGAGTCTAGGATTGCTTTTAGTGTCCTGGTGGTCCAGAGGTAGCGTTCCCCGGTCACAATTATTAGATCGTGGGTACAAATCCTGGTGGGTTGAGGTGTTGATTATATGTAGAAGTCCGCGTGCTTTATTGGGCTAATGAAATATATATGGATCCTCGTGTTTCGAAGCCGGATTTGGTAAAACATTGCTCTGATCACCTAAGCGGCACGGGTGGTCCCCATTAGAGGTTCACGGCGCCATAAGCTCATTCAACAGGATTTGTGTGAAATATAATAGAGTCTAGGACTGCTTTTAGTGTCCTGGTGGTCCAGAGGTAGCGTTCCCCTGTCACAATTATAAGATCGTGGGTTCGAATCCTGGTGGGGTGAGGTGTTGATTATATGGAGAAGTCCGCGTGCTTTATTGGGCTAATGAAATATATATGGATCCTCGTGTTTCGAAGCCGGATTTGGTAAAACGTTGCTCTGAACACCTAAGAGTCACTGGTGGTCCCGAGTAGAGGTTTACTTGTGCCTTAAGCCTGCTGAATAGTAATATAGCAGTCTAGGGACTGCTTTATTGTTCCCTGGTGGCCCAGAGGTAGCGCCCTCTCGTCACAATTATAAGATCGTGGGTTCAAATCCTGGTGGGGTGAGGTGTTGAGTATATGTAGAAGTCCGCGTGCTATATTGGGCTAATGAAATATATATGGATCCTCGTGTTTCGAAGCCGCATTTGGTAAAACGTTGCTCTGACCACCTAAGCGGCACGGGTGGTCCCCATTAGAGGTTCACGGCGCCAAAAGTTCGTTGAACAGGCTTTGTGTGAAATATAACAGAGTCTAGGATTGCTTTTAGTGTCCTGGTGGCCCAGAGGTAGCGTTCCCCGGTCACAATTATAAGATCGTGGGTTCGAACCCTGGTGGGGTGAGGTGTTGATTATATGTAGAAGTCCGAGTGCTTTATTGGGTTAATGAAATATATTTGGATCCTCGTGTTTCGAAGCCACATTTGGTAAAACGTTACTCTGAACACCTAAGTGGCACGGGTGGTCCCCATTAGAGGTTCACGGCACTATAAGCTCGTTGAACAGGCTTTGTGTGATATATAACAGCGTCTAGGACTGCTTTTAGTGTCCTGGTGGCCCAGAGGTAGCGTTCCCTGGTCACAATTATAAGATCGTGGTTTCGAATCATGGTGGGCTGAGGTGTTGATTATATCTAGAAGTCCGCGTGCTTTATTGCGCTAATGAAATATATGAGAATTCTCGTGTTTCGAAGCCGGATTTCGTAAAACACTGCTCTGATCACCTTAGCGGCACTGGTGATCCCCTTTAGAGGTTCATGGCGCCATAAGTTCATTCAACAGGCTTTGTGTGAAATATAACAGAGTGTAGGACTGCTTTTAGTGTTCTGGTGGTCCACAGGTAGCGTTCCCTGTTCACAATTATACGATCGTGGTTTAGAATCCTGGTGGGGGTGAGGTGTTGATTATATGTAGAAGTACGCGTGCTTTATTGGGCTAATGAAATATATATGGATCCTCGTGTTTCGAAGCCGGATTTGGTAAAACGTTATTCTGAACACCTATGCGGCACTGGTGGTCCTCTATAGAGATTCACGGCGCCATAAGCTCGTTGAACAAGCTTTGTTTGAAAAATAGCTGAGTCTAGGACTGCTTTTAGTGTCCTGGTGGTCCACAGGTAGCATTCCCTGGTCACAATTATAAGATTTTGGGTTTGAATCCTGGTGGGGTGAGGTGTTGATTATATGTAGAAGTACGCGTGCTATATTGGGCTAATGAAATATATATGGATCCTCGTTCTTCGAAGCTGGATTTGGTAAAACGTTGCTCTGATCACCTAAGCGGCACGGTTGGTCCCCATTAGACGTTCACGGCACCATAAGCTCATTCAACAGGCTTTGTGTGAAATATAGCAGAGTCTAGGACTGCTTTTGTGTCGGTAACCAGAGGTAGCATTCACCGGTAACAATTATAAGATCGTGGGTTCAAATCCTGGTGGGGTGAGATGTTGATTATATGTAGAAGTCTGTGTGCTTTATTGGGCTCATGAAATATATATGGATCCTCGTGTTTCGAAGCCGGATTTGGTAAAACGTTGCTCTGATCACCTAAGCGGCACAGGTGGTCCCCATTAGAGGTTCATGGACCCATATGGTCGTTGAACAGGCTTTGTGTGAAATATAATAGAGACTTGACTGTTTTTTATTGTCCTGGTACCCAGAGAGGTGTAGCGCTCCCTGCCTCGCCAATTTTAAGATCGAGGTTCGAATCCCTGTGGGTGAGGTGTTGATTATATGTAGAAGTACGCGTGCTATATTGGGCTAATGAAATATATATCGATCCTCGTGTTTCGAAGCAGGATTTGGTAAAACGTTGCTCTGATCACCTAAGCGGCACGGGTGGTCCCCATTAGAGGTTCACGGCGCCATAAGCTCATTGAACAGGCTTTGTGTGAAATATAACAGCGTCTAGGATTGCTTTTAGTGTCCTGGTGGCCCAGAGGTAGCGTTCCCCGGTCACAATTATAAAATCGTGGGTTCGAACCCTGGTGGGGTGAGGTGTTGATTATATGTAGAAGTCCGAGTGCTTTATTGGGTTAATGAAATATATTTGGATCCTCGTGTTTCGAAGCAGCATTTGGTAAAACGTTACTCTGAACACCTAAGTGGCACGGGTGGTCCCCATTAGAGGTTCACGGCGCTATAAGCTCGTTGAACAGGCTTTGTGTGAAATATATACCAACGTCTAGGACTGCTTTTATTGTCCTGGTGGCCCAGAGGTAGCGTTCCCTGGTCACAATTATAAGATCGTGGTTTCGAATCATGGTGGGGTGAGGTGTTGATTATATCTAGAAGTCCGCGTGCTTTATTGCGCTAATGAAATATATAAGGATACTCGTGTTTCGAAGCCGGATTTCGTAAAACATTGCTCTGATCACCTTAGCGGCACGGGTGATCCCCTTTAGAGGTTCATGGCGCCATAAGTTCATTCAACAGGCTTTGTGAGAAATATAACAGAGTGTAGGACTGCTTTTAGTGTTCTGGTGGCCCAGAGGTAGCGTTCCCCGGTCACAATTATAAGATCGTGGGTTCAAATCCTGGTGGGGTGAGGTGTTGGTTATATGTAGAAGTCAGCGTGCTTTATTGGGCTAATGAAATATATATGGATTCTCGTGTTTCGAAGCCGCATTGGGTTAAGCGTTGCTCTGATCACCTAAGCGGGACGGGTGGTTCCCATTAGAGGTTCACGGCGCCATAAGCTCGTTGAACAGGCTTTGTGTGAAATATAGCAGAGTCTAGGACTGCTTTTATTGTCCTGGTGGCCCAGAGGTAGCGTTCCCCGGTCACAATTAGAAGATCGTGGGTTCGAATCCTCGTGGGGTGAAGTGTTGATTATATGAAGAGGTCTGCGTACTATATTGGGCTAATGAAATATATATGGATCCTCGTGTTTCGAAGCCGCATTTGGTAAAACGTTGCTATGATCACCTAAGCGGCACGGGTGGTCCCCATTAAAGGTTCACGGCGCCATAAGCTCATTGAACAGGCTTTGTGAGAAATATAGCAAGTCTAGGACTGCTTTTATTGTCCTGGTGGCCCAGAGGTAGCGTTCCCCGGTCACAATTATAAGATCGTGGCTTCAAATCCTGGTGGGGTGAGGCGTTGATTATATGTAGAAATCCGCGTGCTTTATTGGGCTAATGAAATATATATGGATCCTCGTGTTTCCACGCCGGATTTGGTAAACCTTGCTCTGATCACCTAAGCGGTACGGTGGTCCCCATTAGAGGTTCATGGCGCCATAAGGTCGTTGAACAGGCTTTGTGTGAAATATAGTAGAGTCTAGGACTGCTTATAGTGTCCTGGTGGCCCATAGGTAGCGTTCCCCGGTCACAATTATAGGATAGTGGGTTCAAATCCTGGTGGGGTGAGGTGTTGATTATATGTAGAAGTCCGCATGCTTTATTGGGCTAATGAAATATCTATGGATCCTCGTGTTTCCAAGCCGGATTTGGTAAAACGTTGCTCTTATCACCTAAGCGGCACGGGTGGTCCCCATTAGAGGTTCATCGCGCATAAGGTCGTTGAACAGGCTTTGTGTGAAATATAGTAGAGTCTAGGACTGCTTTTATTGTCCTGATGGCCCAGAGGTAGCATATCCCGGTCACAATTATAAGATCGTGGGTTTGAATCCTGGTGGGGTGAGGTGTTGATTATATGTAGAAGTCCGAGTGCTTTATTGGGCTAATAAAATATATTTGGATCCTCGTGTTTCGAAGCCGCATTTGGTAAAACGTTGCTCTGATCACCTAAGCAGCACGGGTGGTCCCCATTAGAGGTTCACGGCGCCATAAGCTCGTTGAACAGGCTTTGTGTGAAATATAGCAGAGTCTAGGACGGGTTTTATTGAACTGGTGGCCAGAGGTAGCGTTCCCCGGTCACATTTATAAGATCGTGGGTTCATATCCTGGTGGGGTGAGGTGTTGATTATATGTAGAAGTTCGTGTGCTTTATTGGGCTAATGAAATATATATGGATCCTCGTATTTCCAAGCCGGATTTGGTAAAACGTTGCTGTGATCACCTAAGCGGCACGGGTGGTCCTCATTAGAGGTTCACGGCGCCATAAGCTCGTTGAACAGGCATTGTGTGAAATATAGCAGAGTCTTGGCCTGCTTTTATTGTCCTGGTGGCCCAGAGGTAGCGTTTCCTGGTAACAATTATAAGATCGTGGGTTCAAATCCTTGTGGGGTGAGGTGTTGATTATATGTAGAAGTCCGCGTGCTTTATTGGGCTAATGAAATATATATGGATCCTAGTGTTTCGAAGCCGGATTTGGTAAAACGTTGCTCTGATCACCTAAGCGGCACGGGTGGTCCCCATTAGAGGTTCATGGCGCCATAAGCTCGTTGAACAGGCTTTGTGAGAAATATAGCAGAGTCTAGGACTGCTTTTATTGTCCTGGTGGCCCAGAGGTAGCGTTCCCCGGTCACAATTATAAGATCGTGGGTTCAAATCCTGGTGAGGTGAGGTGTTGATTATATGTAGAAGTCCGCTTGCTTTATTGGGCTAATGAAATATATATGGATCCTCGGGTTTCGAAGCTGGATTTGGTAAAACGTTGCTCTGATCACCTAAGCGGCACGTGTGGTCCCCATTAGAGGTTCACGGAGTCATAAGCTCGTTGAACAGGCTTTGTGTGAAATATAGCAGAGTCTAGAAATTCTTTTAGTGTCCTGGTGGCCCAGAGGAAGCGTTCCCCGGTCACAATTAGAAGATCGTGGTTTCGAATCCTGGTGGGGTGAGGTGTTGATTATATGAAGAAGTGCGCGTGCTTTATTGGGCTAATGAAATATATATGGATCCTTCTTGTTTCGAAGCCGCATTTGGTAAAACGTTCGTGTAATAGGCCCTGTCTCATCAACAGAACGTATTATATAAATGGGTCAATACATCTGATATTTCATTCAGATTCACCACCCTGTAACATTCCACCGTCTATGAGTAAGACATGAGATGGACACGTGAGCGGGCAACTCACCCAAGAGGGCGAGACCCATAGCTCAGCATTTCTGTAAGCACGCACTGCGATGCCCCTAAGCTTCAGTAGCTCACCTCAACTCATATCGTAAGGACGTGACCTAACGTTTATCATACATAAACGCTGTCCCTTTCTCATTCACTCCTAGACAGTGAGACTTACGGTTTATATACACTCAGGAATTACATATACAACCTTTTATAATAAAACAAAGGAACTACCGTTTGGGTCTCGTTACTTAAAACCCAAATATAAATATGTGTGAACGGACTGGTTAATTGGACAAGCAGCCGATTCATTGGTCTGATCACCTAAGCGGCACGTGTGGTCCCCATTAGAGGTTCACGGCGCCATAAACTCGTAGAACAGGCTTTGTGTGAAAAATAGCAGAGTCTAGGACTGCATTTATTGTCCTGGTGGCCCAGAAGTAGCATTCCCCGGTCACAATTATAAGATCGTGGGTTCAAATCCTGGTGGGGTGAGGTGTTGATTATATGAAGAAGTCTGCGTGCTTTATTGGGCTAATGAAATATATATGGATCCTCGTGTTTCGAAGCCACATTTGGTAAAACGTTGCTCTGATCACCTAAGCGGCACGGGTGGTCTAATATAGTGGTTCACAGCGCCATAAGCTCGTTGAACAGGCTTTGTGTGAAATATAGCAGAGTCTAGGACAGCTTTTATTGTCCTAGTGGCCCAGAGGTAGCATTCCCTGGTCACAATTATAAGATCGTAGGTTCAAATCCTGCTGGGGTGAGGTGTTGATTATATGTAGAAGTCCGCGTGCTTTATTGGGCTAATGAAATATATATGGATCCTCGTGTTTCGAAGCCGGATTTGGTAAAACGTTGCTCTGATAACCTAAGCGGCACGGGTGGTCCCCATTAGAGGTTCACGGCGCCATAAGCTAGTTGAACAGGCTTTGTGTGAAATATAGCAGAGTCTAGGACTGCTTTTATTGAACTGGTGGCCCAGAGGTAGCGTTCCCCGGTGACATTTATACGATCGATGGTTCAAATCCTGGTGGGGTGAGGTGTTGATTATATGTAGAAGTCCGAGTGCTTTATTGGGCTAATGAAATATATTTGGATCCTCGTTTTTCGAAGCCGCATTTGGTAAAACGTTGCTCTGATCACCTAAGCAGCACGGGAGGTCCCTATTAGAGGTTCACGGCGCCATAAGCTCGTTGAACAGGATTTGTGTGAAATATAGCAGAGTGTAGGACTGCTTTTATTGTCCTGGTGGCCCAGAGGTACCGTTCCCCGGTCACAATTATAAGATCGTGGGTTCAAATCCTGGTGGGGTGAGGTGTCGATTATATGTAGAAGTCCGCGTGCTTTATTGGGCTAATGAAATATATATGGATCCTCGAGTTTCCAAGCCAGATTTGGTAAAACGTTGCTCTCTCCACCTAAGCGGCATGGGTGGTCCCCTATAGTGGTCCCACGGCGCCATAAGCTCGTTGAGCAGGCTTTGTGTGAAATATAGCAGAGTCTAGGACTGCTTTTATTGTCCTGGTGGCCCAGAGGTAGCGTTCCCCGGTCACAATTAGAAGATCGTGGGTTGGAATCCTGGTGTGGTGAGGTGTTGATTATATGAAGAAGTCCGCGTGCTTTATTGGGCTAATGAAATATATATGGATCCTCGTGTTTCGAAGCCGGATTTGGTAAAACGTTGCTCTGATCACCTAAGCGGCATGGGTGGTCCCCATTAGAGGTTCACGGCGCCATAAACTCGTTGAACAGGCTTTGTGAGAAATATAGCAGAGTCTAGGACTGCTTTTATTGTCCTGGTGGCCCAGAGGTAGCGTTCCCCGGTCACAATTATAAGATCGTGGTTTCAAATCCTGGTGGGGTGAGGTGTTGATTATATGTAGAAATGCGCGTACTTTATTGGGCTAAAGAAATATATATGGATCCTCGTGTTTCGAAGCCGGATTTGGTATAACGTTGCTCTGATCACCTAAGCGGCACGGGTGGTCCCCATTAGAGGTTCACGGCGCCAAAAGCTCGTTGAACAGTCTTTGTGTGAAATATAGCAGAGTCTACGACTGCTTTTAGTGTCCTCGTGGCCTAGAGGTAGCATTCCCCGGCCACAATTATAAGATCGTGGGTTCAAATCATGGTGGGGTGAGGTGTTTATATGGAGAAGTCCGCGTGCTTTATTAGGCTAATGAAATATATATGGATCCTCGTGTTTCGAAGCCGGATATGGTAAAACGTTGCTCTGATCACCTAAGCGGCACGGGTGGTCCCCATTCGAAGTTCATGGCGCCATAAGGTCGTTAAACAGGCTTTGTGTGAAATATAGTAGAGTCTAGGACTGCTTTTATTGTCCTGATGGCCCAGAGGTAGCATATCCCGGTCACAATTATAAGATCCTGGGTTTGAATCCTGGTGGGGTGAGGTGTTGATTATATGTAGAAGTCCGAGTGCTTTATTGGGCTATAAAATATATTTGGATCCTCGTGTTTCGAAGCCGCATTTGGTAAAACGTTGCTCTGATCACCTAAGCAGCACGGGTGGTCCCCATTAGAGGTTCACGGCGCCATAAGCTCGATGAACAGGCTTTGTGTGAAATATAGCAGAGTCTAGGAGTGCTTTTATTGAACTGGTGGCCCAGAGGTAGCATTCCCCGGTCACATTTATAAGATCGTGGGTTCAAATCCTGGTGGGGTGAGGTGTTGATTATATGTAGGAGTCCGCGTGCTTTATTGGGCTAATGAAATATATATGGATCCTCGTGTTTCGAAGCCGCATTTGGTAAAACGTTGTTCTGATCACCTGGCACGGGTGGTCCTCATTAGAGGTTCACGGCGCCATAAGCTTATTGAACAGGCTTTGTGTGAAATATAGCAGAGTCTAGGACTGTTTTTATTGTCCTGGTGGCCCAGAGGTAGCGTTTCCCGGTCACAATTATAAGATCGTGGGTTCAACCGGTGGGTAGTTCACGGTTATTGGGCTAATGAAATATATATGGATCCTCGTGTTTTGCCGATTTGCAAACGTTGCCTGATCACCTAAGCGCATGGGTGGTCCTATTAGAGAGGTTCACGTGCGCCATAAACTCATGGAACAGGCCAGAGAAATATAGCAGAGTCTAGGACTGCTTTTATTGTCCTGGTGGCCCAGAGGTAGCGTTCCCCGGTCACAATTATAAGATCGTGGTTTCAAATCCTGGTGGGGTGAGGTGTTGATTATATGTAGAAATGCGCGTACTTTATTGGGCTAATGAAATATATATGGATCCTCGTGTTTCGAAGCCGGATTTGGTATAACGTTGCTCTGATCACCTAAGCGGCACGGGTGGTCCCCATTAGAGGTTCATAGCGCCATAAGGTCGTTGAACAGGCTTTGTGTGAAATATAGCAGAGTCTAGGACTGCTTTATTGTCCTGGTGGCCCAGAGGTAGCGTTCCCCGGTCACAATTATAAGATCGTGGGTTCAAATCCTGGTGGGGTGAGGTGTTGATTATATGTAGAAATCTGCGTGCTTTATTTGGCTAATGAAATATATATGGATCCTCGTGTTTCGTCGATTTGGTAAAACGTTGCTCTGGATCACTCTGAAGCCGCCACGGGTGGTCCCTTATTAGAGTGTCTGGCGCCATAAGCCTGCTGGGAATGTGGCTTTGTGGAGAAATATAGCAGAGTTCAGACTGGCTTTTATTGTCCTGGTGGCCCAGGAGGTAGCGCTCCTGGTCACCATATAAGATCGCGGGTTCAAATCCTGGTGGGGTGAGGTGCTGATTATATGTAGAACCGCTGCGTTTTATTGGGCCAATAAATATATATGGATCCTCGTGGTTTCGAAGCCGCATTTGGTAAACGTTGCTCATTCACCTAAGCTGCACGGGTGGTCCCCATTAGAGGTTCACGGCGCCCATAAGCTCGTTGAACAGGCCAGGAGAAATATAGCAGAGTCTAGGACTGCTTTTATTGTCCTGGTGGCCCAGAGGTAGCGTTCCACGGTCACAATTATAAGATCGTGGGTTCAAATCCTGGTGGGGTGAGGTGATGATTATATGTAGAAATCCGCGTGCTTTATTGGGCTAATAAAATATATATGGATCCTCGTGTTTCGAAGCCGCATTTAGTAAAACGTTGCTCTGATCACCTAAGCGTTACGGGTGGTCCCCATTAGAGGTTCATGGCGCCATAAGCTCGTTGAACAGGCTTTGTGTGAAATATAGTAGAGTCTAGGACTGCTTTTATTGTCCTGATGGCCCAGAGGTAGCATATCCCGGTCACAATTATGAGATCGTGGGTTTGAATCCTGGTGGGGTGAGGTGTTGATTATATGTAGAAGTCCGAGTGCTTTATTGGGCTAATAAAATATATTTGGATCCTCGTGTTTCGAAGCCGCATTTGGTAAAACGTTGCTCTGATCACCTAAGCAGCACGGGTGGTCCCCATTAGAGGTTCACGGCGCCATAAGCTCGTTGAACAGGCTTTGTGTGAAATATAGCAGAGTCTAGGACGGGTTTTATTGAACTGGTGGCCAGAGGTAGCGTTCCCCGGTCACATTTATAAGATCGTGGGTTCATATCCTGGTGGGGTGAGGTGTTGATTATATGTAGAAGTTCGTGTGCTTTATTGGGCTAATGAAATATATATGGATCCTCGTATTTCCAAGCCGGATTTGGTAAAACGTTGCTGTGATCACCTAAGCGGCACGGGTGGTCCTCATTAGAGGTTCACGGCGCCATAAGCTCGTTGAACAGGCTCTGTGTGAAATATAGCAGAGTCTTGGCCTGTTTTTATTGTCCTGGTGGCCCAGAGGTAGCGTTTCCTGGTCACAATTATAAGATCGTGGGTTCAAATCCTTGTGGGGTGAGCTGTTGATTATATGTAGAAGTCCGCGTGCTTTATTGGGCTAATGAAATATATATGGATCCTAGTGTTTCGAAGCCGGATTTGGTAAAACGTTGCTCTGATCACCTAAGCAGCACGGGTGGTCCCCATTGGAGGTTCATGGCGCCATAAGCTCGTTGAACAGGCTTTGTGAGAAATATAGCAGAGTCTAGGACTGCTTTTATTGTCCTGGTGGCCCAGAGGTAGCGTTCCCCGGTCACAATTATAAGATCGTGGGTTCAAATCCTGGTGAGGTGAGGTGTTGATTATATGTAGAAGTCCGCTTGCTTTATTGGGCTAATGAAATATATATGGATCCTCGGGTTTCGAAGCTGGATTTGGTAAAACGTTGCTCTGATCACCCAAGCGGCACGTGTGGTCCCCATTAGAGGTTCACGGAGTCATAAGCTCGTTGAACAGGCTTTGTGTGAAATATAGCAGAGTCTAGAAATGCTTTTAGTGTCCTGGTGGCCCAGAGGAAGCGTTCCCCGGTCACAATTAGAAGATCGTGGTTTCGAATCCTGGTGGGGTGAGGTGTTGATTATATGAAGAAGTGCGCATGCTTTATTGGGCTAATGAAATATATATGGATCCTTCTTGTTTCGAAGCCGCATTTGGTAAAACGTTCGTGTAATAGGCCCCTGTCTCATCAACAGAACGTATTATATAAATGGGTCAATACATCTGATATTTCATTCAGATTCACCACCCTGTAACATTCCACCGTCTATGAGTAAGACATGAGATGGACATGTGAGCGGGCAACTCACCCAAGAGGGCGAGACCCATAGCTCAGCATTTCTGTAAGCACGCACTGCGATGCCCCTAAGCTTCAGTAGCTCACCTCAACTCATATCGTAAGGACGTGACCTAACGTTTATCATACATAAACGCTGTCCCTTTCTCATTCACTCCTAGACAGTACGACTTACGGTTGATATACACTCAGGAATTATATATACAACCTTTTATAATAAAACAAAGGAACTACCGTTTGGGTCTCGTTACTTAAAACCCAAATATAAACATGTGTGAACGGACTGGTTAATTGGACAAGCAGCCGATTCATTGGTCTGATCACCTAAGCGGCACGTGTGGTCCCCATTAGAGGTTCACGGCGCCATAAGCTCGTAGAACAGGCTTTGTGTGAAATATAGCAGAGTCTAGGACTGCATTTATTGTCCTGGTGGCCCAGAAGTAGCATTCCCCGGTCACAATTATAAGATCGTGGGTTGAAATCCTGGTGGGGTGAGGTGTTGATTATATGTAGAAGTCCGCGTGCTTTATTGGTCTAATGAAATAGATATGGATCCTCGGGTTTCGAAGCCACATTTGGTAAAACATTGCTCTGATCACCTAAGCGGCACGGGGGTCCCCATTAGAGGTTCACGGCGCCATAAGCTCATTGAACAGGCTTTGTGTGAAATATAGCAGAGTCTAGGACTGCTTTTATTGTCCTGGTGGCCCAGAGGTAGCGTTCCCCGGTCACAATTAGAAGATCGTGGGTTCAAATCCTGGTGGGGTGAGGTGTTGATTATATGAAGAAGTCCGCTGCGGCTTTATTG
>NW_024742280.1:0-16069 GCF_018991925.1 Homarus americanus | reverse complement strand
ATCATCACTAAATATAACACCATCCAGCATCACTACATATAACACCAACCATCATCACTACATAAACATCATGCATCATCACTACATATAACACCATCCATCATCACTACATATAAAACCATCCTATCATCACTACATATAACATCATGCATCATCACTACATATAACACCATCCATCACTACATATAGAACCATCCTATCATCACTACATATAATATCATCCATCATCACTACATATAACACCATCCAACATCACTACATATAACACCACCCATCATCACTACATATAACATCATCCATCATCACTACATATAACTCTATCCATCATCACTACATATAACACCATTCAGCATCACTACATATAACACCAACCATCATCACTACATATATCATCATGCATCATCACTATATATAACACCATCCATCATCACTACATATATTACCCTCCTATCATCACTACATATAACACCATCCATCATTACTACATATAACGCCATCCTTCATCACTACATATAACACCATCCATCATCACTACATATTATAACACCATCCATCATCTCTACAAGTACCAGTCCTCAACACTATAGTGATAAACAGAGCTTCATTTTGTTGTCAATTTCTTTAAATTCCAACCTTATTAAACCGTAATTCTTTCTGTATGGTCAAATTTTGATTTGACCTCAGTGAGAGAGCTGTTAGTGTCAGTACATCACAATGGTGTTCCGACGCACTGTATCGAAGGTGTCTGAGGTGGAGGTGAAGGCTTGCAAGGATTTCGTTGTAGACTTCGACACCAGCTTTGTGGTGGTTGTAACAAACATCTACCCTGGTGTGGCCCTAAGCAGATTCGACCATTGTTTGAGGAATGTGGACAGATCGACCTATTTGTGATGCCCGCAAAAGACAACAAAAATGAACACTATGGCTTCGCATACATCCGATACTTTGACGAAGCCTCCTGTGATAAGGCTGTTGGACGATTGGATGGTGACAGCATTGGCCGCAGCCGAAAATCAACTAACAAGCTGGAAGTTAACTACTACAGTGCCCATGGTACCTTGAACAACCTTGACCACCAAGCTGCTGAGTTCATTGTTCTATCCAATGTTGCCGACCAACAACCCGCCTCAATCCTTAAGAAGACCAACGTACGCACTACCGTTGCCAAGTCAGTTACCTTCAATTATGACAATTTGGGCGACATCAGGGAGCGCGAAACTTCCACAGCTACTTACACTCTGTCTGTACCTCCCAACCAATGAATCTAACTCAACTGCTGCCATAGAATAAGAAAATGTCACCAATAGTTGTACCTCTGGGAACCTGGAGGGAGGCACCATCCCTGATGAAGGCTCAGTAATATCTACCATGTTATTTAAACACTTATAACACATATAACATCATCCATCATCACTACATATAACACCATCCATCATCACTACATATAACACCATATATCATCACTACATATAACATCATCCATCATCACTACAGATCGGTAGAGTAGTTTTCGAGATTCTCGTGCGGACACACAAGCAAACACACACACACACACACAAACAGACATATTTCTTTGTTTTATATCGATAGAAGATAGATCATCACTACATATAACACCACCCATCATCTCTACATATAACATCATCCATCATCACTACATATAACACCACCCATCATCACTACATATAACATCATCCATCATCACTACATATAACATCATCCATCATCACTACATATAACACCATCCATCATCACTACATATAACATCATCCATCATCACTACATATAACACCATCCATCATCACTACATATAACATCATCCATCATCACTACATATAACACCATCCATCATCACTTCATATAACATCATCCATCATCACTACATATAACACCATCCATCATCACTATTTATAACACCATCCATCATCACTACAGATCAGTATAGTAGTTTCCGAGATTCTCGTGCGGACACACAAACACACACACAAACAAAAATACATACTTCTTTGTTTTATATATATAGATACAAGAAACAAAAATCTTTAATTATTTATTAATTGTAAGTTTTAAGGTTTTCCTGGAACCATTGGCAGGAAATAAGGACACTTGAACCTTGAAAACTTACTGTCGTCATAATTATTTATAATAAACCTGTCGATGTTTATTTCCGGGTTAAAGTAAAAGCAAGGTTTTGTCTGGACTATTATCATATAGACAGTTGCTGGTTGACGATTCTGAAGGCCTATACAGGTGAGTGGTGCTTGTGCTTGGTGATGCTTCGTTTATGAGAGATAATCCCAGGAGTGAACTTTGTTCTGAAAGGACAAACCAAAAAAGTCATTAGTTATCGTTGTCTCGGAAGTGTTTATATGTCGGTCACTCTTGTGTTGTCGATGTGTCCACCCCACAGAGTTATTGCGTGAAGTGACACATTAGACTTCAATTAAAGATCCTCTCCTCTCCATATGGAAGCTGTTCACACCTCTTGACAGTATTTGGTCTGACATTTAGTTATAAAGGTCGTTTTTTGTCTAGTTCATCTTCCTATGAAAATTAACAATTCATATCACGTTTTAGAGTTGTATGTTCTTCAAGCCAATTAACACAGTACAGGTAACACCAGAGTCAGGCAGGTACAGTGTTAAGCGTCGTGGTCTACTGCTGTCTTACTGAGTAACGATGATGAAGTAAAGTGGAAAATGACTTTGCCATGAGAGAGGAGAGGAAAGAGAGAAGGAAAGAATAGAATCGGGAAGTAAAGTAGTAGGAAGTAATAGCAGGTGGGCTGTCCACCTAGCTGAGTCGAGGTGATTGGTTGGGGTGGTGGCCATACACAGCACGCTCCTGCTCGCTCAAGGGAGGCTGGGGTGGGGGGAGCTAAGCTAGTTAGGCATTCAGTACTGTATTGTGTGTTAATTTATGTAAGTGAAATGGTGGTGTTATTTTTTCATGTATTGTATAAAGTGAGTCTCTTTTTTATATAATAACTCACTTGAAGTGTCGCCCCAGGAAAAGGTAACAGAGACCTTAATGACACAGGTAGATTGTCACTCCCCTCGCCGCCCAGCGTATCCCACCTGAAGATTAACCATCCCGGCGATACCTGGAGGGGGGGGGGCTTAAGTATAATATATACTCTTATATAATAATGTTGATGCTATAATACACTGGCAGTCATAGTACAGTACATGTGTTGCCTTTATTGAGTTGAGTTTTGTATTTTTAGAAAAAGAGAGAGAAATCTGAGCAACATAATATGGAGAGAGAGAGAGAGAGTGTATTACATTGCCACACCTGATTCCTTCCTGGTGTATATTTTTACCACCTCTGGTACAACTGTGTCTCTTGCCGATCTATTTTGCACTGTCGCTTCCTGCCTTTCATCTTCCACCTTTCATCTTCTCCTTCATCTTCTTCTCCCCATCGTCTTTCTCCTCCATCTTACCCCTTCATCTTCCCTCCCTTCTTCCTCCCTTCCATCTCCCCCATTCATTTCTTCCCCCTTCATCTTCCTTTCCCCTTTATTTTACCCCTCCATCTTCCCTCCTTTTACCTTCCTCCTTCGGTCTTCTCCTTTCTTTTCCACCAATCTCCTTACCTTCCACTGCTGTCTTAGTCCATTACTGTTTTAAGAAATTTAGGTTTTTCAAGGATTTCGATATTTCATTCACTTACAATTCTTTTTTGTTTTAATTTCATTTTCTCACTCCTGATTCAAGTGATTCAAGAGATGCAGATAATTTGAAATATCCAGCCCTTATAATGTCTTTAGTGCCTCTTAAACTTGAGTAAATATTATTCCATTAAGTTTATAAACAAATACACGACTCAGACACGTTGGTATTATAATCACAAAGCAAAGATATCGAGAAGTTGTGACGCTTCATCTGTACAACCAGTTGAGAATAAACTTTCCTTCTCTAAAAGTTACAAGAAATGAGGGAGAGTTTCTCGCCAGGGGGCGCAGCGCTGTGAGAGAAGAATTAAATAAGCCTGATTAGCTAAGAAGACGACCAGGGGTAAGAAATGGTCCGTCTTGAGGATGTGGTTCCGTAGGTGAGGTGAAGATATAAACCTCGAAGACGTCATAAAACACAGAGATGACACTATTTCTAACCTTCCCAAGTCTCTGGTGGGTGGCAGGTGATCACCAACATGAAATACACCAACATGAAATACACCAACATGAAATACACCAACATGAAATACACCAACATGAAATGCGCCAAAATGAAATAGAAGATGCCAAGTGAGGTTGATTATGACTCAGACAGTAACCATAGCAGGACCTAAAAACAGCCAAAACTGTTCTAAAATGAGAACTTAAATTATAATTTCTGTCCAAGAGTGCGAGTGAGTGAACTATAATTTCCATTATAGTACAGTATAAAACTTTAATGAGTTTATCTTCAACGTGATCTTAAATTTTAGTGGGTGAATTTTTTCATTGGATAATTAAGTCTTTGAGAATAACATTTTAAGGCGGCCATTTAGTGTCATCATGCTGTAAGATGTAGATACGCTCCAAAAAGTATGTTTACGATTTTGTGTTAGACGATATGACACAACAGACAAAGGATTTTGACGACCCTACCGAGACAACAGGAGTCACAGTGTTCATTTTGAAATTCATCGGTCTCCTCCATAAAGGCACTTTTGGTGTGTTTGTTTACAACTCCTAGTGGTTAATGTGATGCAGCAGTGTACAGCTCATAGTCCATAAGGTGTTTCTTAGGCCAGACCCTTGAGAGTACAGTGGGTGGTTACACTACTCACCTGCCTTACACTCTCCCTGATGCTTTTGTTAGATGTTGAAACAGGAACTGTGGATCAACCTGTACAGCTTCTCCTTTTACTTTCACACAAACAATAGATTTAACATGTTGCCTAAGTACTTTGATGAAACAATAAGCACAAAATCGATGTTTTTAAAGTCATTCTTATAACAAAAGTGTTATCGCATGATCCGCCATCTCTGGTTTTCTAAATGTTGACAAGATTTTCAGGAGACTCCTTATTTGATTCTATTGCCAGTTGATGTGGGCCCGACCTTGTTTTGACACACTGACTGGCCTCGAGTTAATTTATTCTCACTTTACATTCTTTTTTTCGTACCTGAACTCCTCGACCGAACGCTCTTAAAGTTTGTAGAGAAGTTGAAACAGGTCTTATTGATATTCGTGTAGGCAGATTGATAGAGGTCCCAGCAATAAGAGAGTACAGCCGGGTCCTGCTGGAGACACTGAACACATTTCAGTTATTACATCTGGAAATACACGATCACTCACCAAAGAAAACGAAGACAATTTTACCAACTAATATGGTCGAGGTTCTGTAGATATGGGCCACAGCTCACGTACGGTCGCTATCTGATCTTCTCGACCAGTGTAACAAGAAAGATCTTTACAAACACTATAATATGTAGTCAACGTGCAGTGACTCAGTAATAACTTATTACTCCTTTGATTCAAGTGTTCGACAACAAGCCGAATATGTTCCCTCTGTTCCTTTGACTATCTTGTGTGTACGATCTTGTGGACTGGGGCGTGATCACGATCAATGGTTGTCCCACTCACTCACTCACTAGGTTTCCTGCCATCTCTTACCCATGAAATTAGATTAAATCTGCCCTGTCGTATCCTCTTTACCTATCCCATCCCCCCTTGTCTCTATTAACCTTAATATATCATCACTCTCTCTCCCCTACTCTCCTTCCCTGCTTCCTCTACCACTATCTCCACCTCCTCTTTCCTTCCCCTTCCACAATTATTATATCCTCATAGCTATGTCTGTCATTCTCTTTATCTGTTCCTACTTCTTTCACTATATCTCTCTATCCCCTCAGCCTAAATCACAATGGCTACAAGAACGAGAGCTTGTGTTGGTAAAAGAGGAATTTTTGAACACCATGACAAATGTATATTTTTGATGACTTAGGGAGAACGTGTGGCGTGATTAGTGTAGAAGAGGAGATTGTCACACCCTTCTACCCAGTTTTGTTAGTCTCTTATGCCCCACCCTGCCAGTCCTCATACCCTACCCTTCTAGTTCCTCATACCCTACCCTGTTAGTCCCTCATACCCTACCCTGTTAATCCCTCATACCCTACCATTCCAGTCCCTCATATTCCACCCTACCAGATCCTCATACCTCACCCTTCCAGCCTGTCTTTGTGTCCCAACCAAATTAAGTTCTGTAAAAATCTACCTGATGTCTTTCGCCTTCCCTTACCATCATCTCCCAATTGGTTGTCTTGTAAATAGTAGATCGATGCCCTGGAGTCTCTGGTAGTTTCAATAAGTCTGGAGCCCAACTCATTAAGGAACTTCAGGGTGCTGTCATGCTGGGGAGGGAGGGGGAGGGAGCTGCAGTATGCTGTCATGCAGGGGAGGGAGGGAGAGGGAGCTGCATTATGCTGTCATGCTGGGGAGGGAGGGAGAGGGAGCTGCATAATGTTGTCATGCTGGGGAGGGAGGGAGAGGGAGCTGCATTATACTGTCATGCTGAGGAGGGAGGGAGGGAGAGGCTGCAGTATGCTGTCATGCTGGGAGGGAGGGAGGAGAGAGCTGCAGTGCTGTCATGTGCTGGGGAGAGAGGGAGGAGCTGCATTATGCTGTGTATATGTGCTGGGGAGGGAGGGAGAGGGAACTGTGCTGTCATGCTGGGGAGGGGGAGGGGAGGCAGGTTGCATGTTGTCATGCTGGGGAGGGAGGGAGAGGGAGCTGCATTATGCTGTCATGCTGGGGAGGGAGGGAGAGGGAGCTGCATTATGATGTCATGCTGGGAAGGGAGGGAGAGGAAGCTGCATTATGCTGTCATACTCGGGAAGGAGGGAGAGGGAACTGCATTATGCTGTCAAGCTGGGGATGGAGGGAGAGGGAGCTGCATTATGCTCTCATGCTGGGGAGAGAGGGAGAGGGAGCTGCATTATGCTGTCATGCTGAGGAGGGATGGAGAGGGAGCTGCATTATGCTGTCATGCTGGGGAGGGAGGGAGAGGGAGCTGCATTATGCTGTCATGCTGGGGAGAGAGGGAGGAGAGAACTGCATTATGCTGTCATGCTGGGAAGGGGAGGAGGGGCTGCATTATGCTGTTGTCATGCTGGGGAGAGAGGAGAGGGAGCTGCATTATGCTGTGTCATGCTGGGGAGAGGGATGGAGAGGGGAGCTGCATTATGCTGTCTATGCTGGGGAGAGAGGAGAGAACTGCATTATGCTGTCATGCTGAGGAGGGATGGAGAGGGAGCTGCATTATTCTGTCATGCTGGGGGAGGGAGGGAGAGGGCTTGCATTATGCTGTCATGCTAGGGGGGGGGAGGGAGGGAGGAGAGGGAGCTGCATTATGATATCATGCTGGGAAGGGAAGGAGAGGAAGCTGCATTATGCTGTCATGCTCGGGAAGGAGGGAGAGGGAACTGCATTATGCTGTCAAGCTGGGGATGGAGGGAGAGGGAGCTGCATTATGCTGTCATGCTGGGGAGAGAGGGAAAGGGAGCTGCATTATGCTGTCATGCTGGGGAGGGATGGAGAGGGAGCTGCATTATGCTGTCATGCTGGGGAGGGAGGAAGAGGGAGCTGCATTATGCTGTCATGCTGGGGGAGGGAGGGAGGGAGAGGGAGCTGCATTATGCTGTCATGCTGGGAAGGTAGGGAGAGGGAGCTGCATTATGCTGTCATGCTGGGGAGGGAGGGAGAGGGAGCTGCATTATGTTGACATGCTGGGGAGGGAGGGAGAGGGAGCTGCATAATGTTGTCATGCTGGGTAGGGAGTGAGAGGGAGCTGCATTATCCTGTCATGCTGGGGAGAGAGGAGAGGGAGTTGCATTATGTTGTCATGCTGGGGAGGGAGGTAGAGGGAGCTGCATTATGCTGTCATGTCGGGGAGGGAGGGAGAGGAGGTCGCATTATGCTGCATGCTGCATTAATATGATGCAGCATAACTCCAGCAGTCTCACTACAGCTTTGTATGTTTACTGTATGTTTACAGTCGAATGAAAACCTGAGAGACTACTCAATATAAGTCCTTTCATTATCATTGTCACGGACACGGACACAAGAATTCAATGGATCTAAGTAACGAAAATAAGGAATAATTTAAGTTGTTGTCAAAGACTTTCATATGATTATTGTTTATAACTGAAGGTCTTGGAACTATTTTATCACAACAAAGAAATATAATGCAGTAAAACATGGACAGTGACGAAGTACAATAAAGAACAAACACAAACTGTGACATAGAGAACATCCAAGATACAGGAAGACAAACAATAGTAAAATGACAAGGACAGTCATGAGGACACTGAAGGTAAAACTAACAAAAGATACCTGGAGGAGTTGTTATAAATCTTGATTTATGTTTTTAACTTTTTGTACTTTTTTGAAGATTTTGTTTTCTCCATAATACAAAAATATCGGTTAATATTCGTTTTTATTCCAATAGGTATTTTGCATTTTTTTACCATTATCACTAGGATTATTTTCAGGTTAGGTCAGGTGAGGTCAGGTAAGGTAGGTTAAAGAATACCAAAATAAAAAAAAAAAAAATATCTACCAATTGGGGAAATTGGGATGAAAATTTTTTTTTACCCAATTTTCTCCAAGAGGTGTAAGATGATCTTGCAGCTTCATACAAATTCACTAAACAACAATAATAATCCAAGAGTTAGTAAGGCATCACCTGGTCATGTTAAGCCCACCTAGTGAAGATAAACATGTTGGTAATGTTTGTATCGTGACTGAACCACCTCACACAGCAGCCCTGAGGCTTTAGGCCACTGACTTAAGTGCTTACATTATACAAAATAACGCTCTGTAATGGCCGATGATGCTGTTTTGGTTGTCTAATTGTAGTTTCCAACACGGTAATTACAGCAGGTATCTTTTATTATCCTGCCATTAAAATAATTAAGTGAATTTATAGACTTACGTAACATCATGAAAGTATAAACCGATGAATTAAAATTAAATAATTATCTTATAAAACAACTAATCTATTTAATTTTCCTTTGAGAGTTAAAGGGATAAAATACACACTAACTGGAGTCTAACTAACCTGGTGTGACTCCTCTCCGCCCCACCAACACATAATCATCCACTCCAGGTAACCTTACACCGCCTAATGGAGCCAAACCTAATAGAATCACACCGAACTTATCCAAATAAACTTTTCAGTGGGTAACCTTGACTCTACCACACCTTGGCTTTAGACGCTAGTATAAGTCTGGCTGGAGGGACCGTAGTCATTATAAGGGAAGCTTTTTAATAATAGCCATTACCTGCCTCCCGTTAACACTAATGAAATGTTCCTAAAATTAAACAAACAACAATTAAATCCAAATCCTTTTGAATATTTACATAATTTACTGGAGTGTTTCATTATGTCAGTGTGGGGGGCGTTTGTTGTGGCCGGGACTCCTCTTCAGATAATATAAATACAGATAATGTTGTTTTAATAAGTAATCTCTTAATGAAAATGTAGAGAATATTGGTCAACAAATCTTAACAGTTATCCTGATTTCTTAAAGAACAATAGAGGAATAAGAAGAGGAGGAGGAGGGAAAGAAAAGAAAGCATAAAGAAAACAATATAACAAAGATGAACAACAGAGAAAAAATGAAGAGTAAGATGAAAGAAACTTAGACTGATCAAAAAGACGTATAACAATCTGATTAAAACTAATCACTATATTAGATCAGATCAGATCAGATCAAGGTTAGGTTAGTTTTGGTTAGATAAGGTCAGGTTAGGCTAGGCTAGGCTAGGCTAGGCTAGACTTGTTTTACACAAGGTTAGGTTAGGTTAGGTTAGGTCAGGTTAGACTAGGCTAGCCTGGGCCAAGGTGGGTGGAGCTTTGCAGACGTCAGCAGGCAGACTTCCTCGCCTACCTCTCACCTCTTATAAACAGAACATTTTATGGTTCTATATACTGTACTTTGTTATCTCAGTATCTCACATAGAAAATAATACTAATAGAGAGTTTAATCTTGCATATAACTTTAGCTAAGGACACCAGTCAGTGTGGTGGGTGATACACAGAAGGAAAGGTTAAAAGAAAAACAATGTATTTCAGTTATAGTCTTGTATTTAAATAACTGCAGCTTAAGATAGGGTAATGATGACTATATATACAGTTGCCTACAGGAGTTCTTTTCCTCCCTGTTTGTCCATTATACTAATAATGTAGACATGAGGTGACAGGAGTTATGACTTCATATGATAAGTGTTACAGCCACTGACAACAGATTATCAGATTATGGGTGGTGGGGGGGGGCAGTTAGAGCAGGTGATCACAGGTGCTGCCTTTGCCTCCAGGTGTGAGTGATGTGACAGGAATTATGACCTCACAAGACAAGTGTTACCTTCACTGACACTTGTTTCATCAAAAGATTAAACACGTAGACGTTTACAGTCATCCATAGACTCACATTTATGGTACAACAGTTGCAGAAGTGCATGCAACACACCTGGTTCCACATTGAGCTGAGAATCCAACGATGCAGTGTACTGATAGATGGGAAACGAAATTGACTTCTATCAGGCAAGTAGTGATAAGCTTTCGGGCTTAAGCTGCGAAAGGTCAGTACTCGACTGATATCCTCCTCAGACCAGTATATTACAGGGACACCAGTTGAGAACAAAATCACTTGGGAAGAGAAAAAAACTACTAAAAACATCATTAGTCGCAGCAGTAGCCTTGATAAAAGTATTTTCTCTTTGGTCTTGCAAATAAATCCTCTCCTTCTCCCATCCTTTTTTTTTTCTCAGTGAGAGGAACATCTCTCTCCCTCCTTACATCATCCAGTTCACGTTGTAAATCCACAGTGATCAGAACTGGTCTCTCTTCCTCTGACTTGTCTGCTACTATTAATGTTCCTATGTCCAATAGGGCACAGAGAGAGAGAGAGAGAGAGAGAGAGAGAGAGAGAGAGAGAGAGAATTGTAACTATGTACAATTGCCTACAGGGTAACCTTTCCTCCCTGTTGTGCTCATTATATTAATAATGTAGACATTAGGTGAGGTTCTTAGATTAGACTTTTTGTGCAAGAGATAGGAAACGTAGGACTTAGGTGTGTTCTCCTGTGGCTGGGATAGGGCATGTAGCTGAGAGGATAGATAGAGTCTTGTCAGGGGAAGTACCAATCCGGTAGTGTGTCTTAGAGTAGGAGGCAACGACATAGGAAAGGTTAGGAGTGAGGAACTTTTCAGCAGGTATAGGGAGGCATTAGGGAAGATTAGTGATAGGGTAGGGAACCCAATAGTATGTGGTGTCTCGTCTAGAAGAGGAGTTGGCGGTGAAAGGCTGTCCAAGGCAATTGCTATAAATTGCCGACTGGAATAAAAAAAACATTGTGTAAGCAATGGTTGGGCGTTCATTGATAACTGGCGACGATTCTACGGCAACGACTACCTGTACAGTCGTGACGGGGTACACTTGTCTGGAGCGTGAAATTGTCACTCCGAAGGGGAAGTTTCGCCAGTAGATAGAGGGGAGTATAATTGGTTACTCAGAACAAGGGGTAAAACAGGACCAGGGAAGGGTAGGTTTAAATGTGTACTATACAAACAGTAGGAGCATTAGAAATAAAATAGACTTGCTGAGAGCGGTTGTATGTACTGAGAATGTAGACGTCATAGTAGCCACCTAAACCTGGATGAATCTGGCGAGCAAGAACTTTTATCTGAGTAACACAAAGAAGGGTACAACCTTTTTCACAAGGACAGGGAAGGTAGGAAGGGGGGAGGAGTTGCACTCTTCGTCAGAGATACATTAAAATGGTGCATTAATAATATAATAAAGGGTGAAATAGGAACCGAGTCTGTATGGGTAGAAATGGCAGAAAGAAGCGAAAACTAATTATGGGAGTGATTTACCGGCCCCCAAGTCTTAGGAAAGAAGCAACTCAGCCCATATGGCAGGAAATGAGTAGGGCAGCAATATACAACAACCTATGCATTATGGGGGATTTCAACTTCAGAAATATTGATTGGGACAACATTGTAGGTGACTATGAATCTGAAGACTTCCTAGACGCAGTACAGGACAATTTTTTGAATCAACTAATTACAGAACCTACTAGAGGTGACAATATATTAGACCTAGTATGAACAAATAAAGAAAATATTATCAGAGATATCACAATAGGGGAAGAACTTGGGAACAGTGATCACAGAGAAATCAGGTTTACCTTAAATTTGGAAAGGAAAAATAATGAAAATATGGTCAGAGTCCCAGACTTTCCATCGGCGGATTATGAGGGGTTAAGAAGGTACCTAGGCTTAGTTTAGAGTGTGTTGTATACACAATGTCCCGAGAAAGCAGTCATGATTATAAGAACCAATTTCGTCTTTCACTGCTTTTGAAGGCTATTGACTTAGGGGGAGGGGGGGGTGAGAGGCGTGGCCTAGAATGGCGGACAGGTGTAACGCTTGTCATTAATTAATAAAGAGCTTGTAAGCTGGTAAGATTAATTCGTCGAGGAATACTTCTCCTTTGTGAGTCAGCTTATTCAGCTTATTCACAACTTGATAACTCGGTTAAGCGCGATGTTTCCAGAAGTTGCTAACCATGTTAACAAGTTTAGCTAAGACGGTGACTATCGTGAAAGACTTTGGCTCCTCCTCGATAAAAAAAAGTCAACTTGTTATCTCAGCGTTCATGTAGAGCGGGGAATCATTAGTTTAGGCACAGCCGGTGTTTCGCATAGTGTATGTGTCTTAATATTGGCATAGTTTATGTGAGTATATGTTTGTTAGCATAGCATGTGTGTCTCAGTGTTGACATGCCGAGTATATCTCTGTTTTGGCATAGCGTGTGTAGTGCATTCCAGAGGCAGGCGAAGATTTACACCCTCAACTGACTGGGTTTCGTGTGTATTCCACTACAACAACGAGCATTGCCCAGCGTGCTTGTTCAGTTTACCTTCATCGCTCTTTAATACGTGGGAACAACACAAGAGGCGGTTTTCTGTACAGTCTTACAACACCAGTGACGATCAATCCTGTGTCGTCCAGGGCAGAGTTGGATCCTGACATCAATTATACAGACATTCCACTCCACCAATTCTATTTATCTCATTCCACTCTTAGGTAAGGTGGATCAAAGGTATAGAAATCTAGAAGGGTGAAATAACATTGGTGGAAAGCTAGAGTGGAAACCGACAGGAAAATACCTCCCCCTCCCCACAAAAATATTTAACACACGGGTAGAAAAATCAACACACATTGTATATATCCTGACTTTACACATGTAGTATACCAAGTGAATCTATAACACCCACGGAGATTCACAACACTTCAAACTAAACTATCTTACAAAGCCTAACGTGTCCTTAATTAGATCAGGTTGGGTATAGTGATTCTATTTCATCAGGTGAGGGTTGGGAAGCCTTGTGTTCTCCCGTTAAAGGACCAGCTTGTTACCTATGCCTGTAAACCTTTTTTTAAAACACAATTATGATTAGAGTAGGTTAGGTTAGGTTAGGATAGGTTAAGTTAGATTGGGTGAAGTATGGTTAATCCGTGAATTAAAACAAAATTTTTTAATCTTCGTTTCGTTAATCTGACAATTTATTTTCGTGGAGTATCAACAGCAAGAAGCACCAGGGTTGTATGCAGAGATGGGGGCTACAAGCATAATGAATTAACGAGCTTCAAACACTAAACAACCTTGAATGACAGACCACAAACGACACAATCTCTTCCCCTGATAACACCAATTACTAGAAAAAAAAATATAACAGATTAAACTCTTCTTATACACAGGAAGAGCCAAGAGTGTTTAAAGGAAGTTAGTTTGATTTTCTATAATATCAGTAATATCGATTCTAACATTACAAAGTTGTTTATCCGTCAAAGACTTTTTATGCATTTTTATAATTTCATATTTATTCCCCGATATCCTGAGTATGTCCATTCGTGTGTTCGTTTCCGTGTATGATCATGTGTTATTGTGTTCGTGTGTCGTCCGTAGGTTCGTGTGTTCATCTTTCTAGGAAGGAAGTTTAACCGTGACAGCTTGAATAAAGGACCCTGGCCAAACTCTGTACCTGACATGACCCAACCTAACCTAAACACAATTTAAACTAAACTGAACACGACTAAACCATGCTGCTATCTATCTAAATTTTGTCAAGCTCAAATAATCCTTGTCACCACTGTCATACACCCACCAACCCACAGTCATACACCCATCAACCTACATTCATACACCCATCAACCCACAGTCATACACCCACCAACCCACAGTCATACACCCATCAACCTACATTCATACACCCATCAACCCACAGTCATACACCCACCAACCCACAGTCATACACCCACCAACCCAGTCATACACCCATCAACCTACAGTCATACACCCACCAACCCACAGTCATACACCCACCAACCCACAGTCATACAGCCACCAACCCACAGTCATACACCCATCAACCCACAGTCATACACCCATCAACCCACAGTCATACACCCACCAACCCACAGTCAAACAGCCACCAACCCACAGTCATACACCCACCAACCCGCAGTCAAACACCCATCAACCCACAGTCATACACCCACCAACCCATGAAGTCATACACCCACCAACCCACAGTCATACACACCCACCAACTCACAGTCATACACCCACCAACCCACAGTCATAAACCCACCAACCTGCAGTTACACACCCACCAACCTGCAGTCATACACCCACTGTAACCCACAGTCACACCTACCAACCCACAGTCATACAACCCACCAACCCACAGTCATGTACACCCACCAACCGGCAGTCAAACACCATCAACCCACGTCATAATTCCATCAACCCACAGTCAAACAGCCAACAAACCCAACAGTCATACACCCACCAACCCACAGTCATACACACACCAACCCGCAGTCATACACCCACCAACCCGCAGTCATACACCCATCAACCCACAGTCATACACCCACCAACCCACAGTCATACACCCACCAACCCACAGTCACACACCCATCAACCCACGGTCATACACCCACCAACCCACAGTCATACACCCATCAACCCACAGTCATACACCCACCAACCCACAGTCATGCACCCACCAACCCACAGTCATACACCCAGCCTCTGTATCTGACTTTACCTGACCTGACTTAACCAGATCCAATCAAGAAACCCATTATTTTTCACCTCTATTACACCTTGAAGCAGGTATTGAGGCCACCTGACCTGACCTCAATTATTCTGCAGTATTCCCAAGGCATCTGACCACCTCTGCTAGCGTATTCGGTACACCTAACATGACATGACCTGACCTGGCCTGGCCTGACCTCCAAGAACGAGAAAATATACCCAAGATCTATTTAAATCTATCCCAGAAATTTAAACCTTCAATATATTTGTTTTTAGTTCATTGGTTATGTCTTTGTTTTGCTCTTGTGTTTACGGTTCTTGTTTATGAATTAAAGAAACAATAAGAGAATCCAGCCCGTCAAACTTCTACTGATAATCACAACTCGAATTATGCAACTGAAGAACAACAACAACAATAAAAAGAACAAGAACAAAAAGAACAGCAGGATATAATTCCTATAGAACCTCATGACTAGTTTATTAATGCCTTAAGAAACACTAACAACAACCCGGGAGTTTAGTGTCGCTACATGAAACAAACACGGCGGCGAGTCCTACAGCTACACATTGTAATGGTCGGCGGAGCAAAGGACGAGACAGCTTTAATAACAACAGCATGTGGTAACTAGGAGATGTGTGTGTGTTGTGAGGTAGTGAAGGACCACAACATCTCACGTTTTGTGTTACACGTCAAAGACTGAACAATGTGAAGCAGCGGCCCTCCCCCCACACCACGCTGCCTGTAGTAACACCACCGTTAATAAAGGACAAAACGGTACAATATGGAGGTGGGGGGTGGCGTGTGGACAAGGCACGAGAGAGCTGCCTTGTTAATATGATGGTCACCAGACACGGCCAACACCAGGTGGCGGGTGTAGCTCTTCCTGCTGAATAAAAACCAAGAGCGAGTTTGACGACGCTACACGAACACCGTCCTCAAGGGGACATCTTGGACTCGAGAGA
>NW_024742279.1:0-12546 GCF_018991925.1 Homarus americanus | reverse complement strand
CGAAGATGTCGTTCACGAAAGAGTTCATGATGGACATAGCTTTGGAGGAGATTCCTGTGTCGGGGTGCACTTGCTTCAGTACCTTGTAGATGTAGATGCTGTAGCTTTCCTTCCTCCTGCGCTTCTTCTTCTTGTCACCCTTGGCAATGGCCTTCTGGGCCTTTCCAGCCTTCTTGGCAGCCTTTCCGGAAGTTTTGGGAGGCATGGCGGCACAGTTACTCGTGGCGCGGAGCGAGAGAATTGAAAACTGGCCCGACTAACTTTTCCTTATATACCGAGCGGGCCGCTCAGGATCAGACTGGCTGCAGCTACGCCTCTCTTACATTGGTTGGGTCCGCGAGACGGCCACCTGGCCTGATCCTGAGCTTGGTATAAAAGACCAAGGTGGCGGGCGGAAATTTAACTCCTATCACGAAAAGCAGCAGCAGCAACATGTCAGGACGCGGCAAGGGAGGCAAGGTGAAGGGCAAGTCAAAGTCCCGTTCTAGCAGGGCCGGACTCCAGTTCCCCGTGGGTAGGATCCACCGTCTCTTGCGTAAAGGCAACTATGCTGAGCGTGTTGGTGCAGGTGCACCTGTGTACCTTGCAGCCGTCATGGAGTACCGGGCAGCAGAAGTGCTCGAGCTGGCCGGTAACGCCGCCCGCGACAACAAGAAGACCCGCATTATCCCGCGTCATCTTCAGCTTGCCATTCGCAATGACGAGGAGCTGAACAAGCTCCTGTCTGGAGTCACCATTGCCCAAGGGGGTGTCCTTCCTAACATCCAAGCTGTGCTCCTCCCCAAGAAGACAGAGAAGAAATAAGAACCCAAGGTTCGTTCACACAAGACAACCTAACCAAACAGGCTCCTTTCGGAGCCACAGGATATCACTTAAAGAGAGAAATATACGACATCAACGTTTTGCAGGATAACACTCTATTTTACGTGTAATTAGCATAGTATTGTGGAAATAGAGTGAAAATGTTTTTGAATGGTGTAGATGTGAAGGGGTACTGCGGGGGCCTGGGGTGGGGGACTTAAACGGGACTTAGAAGGGCGCAGAAGCAGCTTTAGCAGCAGCAGCAGCAGCAAGGGATGAGACCTTATTTTCAGTCTGGTTCATTGACAGTACACATTTACCAGCAGCATACATTGGAGTCATATTCTAACTGTTGACTAATCAGTGTGTGGGCTAGCCAATTTGGGATAAACAGCAAGAATGTAATGTCCTCAATGAAGTAATGACATAGTTCAAGATGTCTTTGACAGTGTCACATTCAATAATATAGTGCTTTAAAGGTGTATCACAAAGTTTACATGCTGAGTGTTCCGGTATGGGTACAGCGTTACTAACTAGCCAGATGTGTCTGTATCCTAACCTAATTCTGGCCACGACTACATCACACAGGCAAGTTGTTTGGACACTCTTCCTAGCCCCCTTGGTCCCTGTTCACCTACCTACTGTAGCAGTAAGTAGGTACCTGTTGTAAATCGAAAGGTTGCCAATTCGTAATCAGGGAAAGTTGATTGAGCTTCTAAACTTGAACTGACATAATCCGAGGAGTGGTGATCCGAGGATCACAGACACCATCTCTCCCACTACAAATCCCTTCCTAACCTCCTGCTCCTTCCTCTGTCCTCCCCAAATTTAACCATGCTATCGCAAAGGTAATAATACAGGTAGAGACAACAACATATTTTCCTATTGTCTTATTATATATTAATAACAGAACCGCTGCCGCCATCCCGGAGGCTATACATTGTCTCACTGTTCATTACCTCCACAATTCTTCCTCTTACTTCTTCTTCCATCAATACTTTATTAACGGTGTATGTAAGTTTCACCATGTATTGCACTACAGCGGTAGAGCAAAGTATATTTTGTTAGCAATAAACCAAAAGCATATTTTATGGCCTAATCATCACTACATAGAACACCACCCATAAAGCATGATACTAGTAGACCACAAACTGCTATAAACACCCAAAGCATATTTTATTGCCTAATCATCACTACATAGAAAACCACTCATAAAGCATGATACTATTAGACCACAAACTGCTATAAACCCCAATAATATAATAGACTATACTAGTGACTATAATTGTGTTACCCAATATTTTACGAAATAATACTATAAAACATAATAATAAACACACTATTAGTGTATATTAGTTGAATGCACAATCTGATGAGAAGTAAAAAAAAAAACAACAACATAACAATAACCTATAAAGAGTGTAGAGTATTTTTGTGCAAACTATTATACTAGTAGATGGTCTAAGATAACTGTATGTGAAGGAAAAGGTGTGCTCTCCACTCAAACTTTCTTTTTATGAAATCTCCAACTCCCCAGCTGAGCGGTACGCCCAATGGGAAACAAAACGTGGCACATAACACGCCGCCCGCCAGCTCTGGCTCGGTGAATAGGAATCAGTAATCGGGCGGAGTATAAACAACACCGCCGCCAATGTGCTCCTCCCATCTCTGAGGAAATATGGTGGGCAACTTAGTATTATATTAGTATGTAATAATAATAACAATAATAAAAATAATAATAATAATAATAATAATACTAATAATAATAAGAATAATAATAATATTAATAATAATAATATTAATAATAATAACATGCAATTACATTTTATAACACATACTAACAAAATAGTGTATAGCCTACTATACTTAACTATAATAGGTTAGGTTGCGTAGGAGGATCTAAAAAGTACAGTAGTATATACACACACACACACACATACATATAGACAACAAACTAAATTAGAAACCACACGCCAGTGAAGTTATCAAATCCTCCAGTTTCCGTCTCCACCTCCTACGCCGACTCAAGTCCCTCGGTGTTCCTGCACACGAGCTCCTCAGTGTTTACACAACATGCATACTTCCCAAGCTCACCTGGTCTTCTTCCCTAAATGCCACACAACGTAAACACCTAGAAAAAGTGCAAAAGAGGCCATGCAAGATTATTCTCTACCCTTCCTACTCCACATATCAAGAAGCGCTCAACACACTGACCGACCCTTTAGACTCTCACTGACCATCACCACGACCTCATCTGCAAATTTGGTAAGAAGCTTCTACACCATCCCCGACACCGGCTCCTACTACCCCCTGAGATCCCTAGTCCGAGAATTGCTCTTCGACACCACAACCGCATCCAGCCCATACGTGCACGAACTGATCTCTATAAGAACAGCCCAGTCCCAACCATTGTAAAAATTATCGATAACTTGTAATAAATCAGTGTACTCACTCCCAGTAAACACTACTCCTTGCACTGTCACTATGTTGAAATGAACTGTAGTTTGAGCTTTTCCCCAGCTAGTTATTATATGTTTTATTTGTGTCACTCATGTTACTTGTATATTATTTGTAATTCGTAACCCATTCCCCAAATATGTAACTGTATATTTTCAGCCTTCTGGCTGCCAAGCACTTTCAATAAACCGTTAATTATTATTATTATTATTATTATTATTTATATGTTGGCCCATACCAACTCACTCCCCTGAACCCTCCTCCCCACCGGACTATCAACAAGTTCTTGCCATAAGGTACTACCTCATTTGGCAAAGGAATGGAACCAGTGATGAATAGTGGTGAACAGTGCTTAACTCAGTGAAAAACAACTCGGCAGTTGAGTCTTACCCAAGCTAGCTAACCACCTTCACACAGTGAGGTCCCAGGTACCCGGTTATACTTCCCCTGAGACTCCACGAGAGAGAGGCCTGGGACCACACCTCACCCACTTGAATGAGTGAGTCATGTGGACCACGTGGTGTCCCCAAGATGCTACGACACCACGTAGTGAATGTTTTGCTACAGCATCATCATGTGAAGTTCCTCATAACACCATCTGTGAGGTAACTGCTACATCCTCAGGCCCCTCATAACGCCATCTGTGAGGGAGTTACTACACTACGTGTCTGGTGTTCAACACCTCACCTTACATGATCTATGCGTGCAAACATTAATCTGTATGTTCACTGTGTGCTCCTTCACCTTTCTCTAATGAGGGCTTTTGTTAAACCACCAATGTATGTACTAAGTCAATTGTGTCCAATGTATACTTTCGAAAAGCCCTTGTTTGGGTTAGGTAGGAGAGAGTAGTCGTCATTATTGTCCAAGCCACATTATTTATTTCTATATATAAGTAATGTAGGCTGGTTTTTAAATACCTCAATCCCCTAACGGTGCCGTTTGTATATTAAGAAATACCGAAGCCATACAGTACAACACCAGCGAATATGAAGTATCACTGTAACCGGCAACTGTTACTCACTCATACCTACATACATATATAGAGTCTTTACAGAATGATAGCAGACACGAGGAAGACGAACAACAAGAGGAGAAGAGTTAGAAGAAAATCAACTTCAAGCTAAGAAGAAGAATACCAAGACATTTCCTCCAAACAAGAAAACAACACACACAATCAAGCCGACCAAACACTGAGAAACCATGGCGGAACCCAACATGCACCGGACGCTTGACCTGACTCTATCCTGCCGCATCCAGGCGAGTTGCTGCTTAAAGTCCCTCACGCAAGCGCTGTTTAGCCACTGCACCTATTCTATCCTCCTAAAATTCACTTCAATCCCCCCTGCCACTAGCATGTTATGTATGTATGTATGTATGTATGTATGAATGAATGCTAACTGCAACTTTGCGTATTAAAACTCATTACTCTTACCGAAGTAATATAGTGCGTGGTTATGTTATGTCATGTTAGGATAGATTATAAACTACATTGGGTTACATTTCGTGAGGTTCGGTGACGCTACAGGAAGTTAGGTGAGGTACCTGGAGGTTAGGTGAATGTTGACTGACTGACTGACAATTATTAGGAAGTGGTTCCAACACGTTCACACACAACCTATACTCATACCACAAGTCCAGAATTAGAGAGGATCATGTTATTGGATATATTTTCAACGATTTACTCAGTGTCTAACCAACTCTTTAGCGATTTAAATGTGGACCTAAAATTAGGTCCGTATATTTGTTTGTCGTGGTGGTGGTGGTGGTGTGCGCCCGTCCATCAGGTTGATTAACCACCAAAACCATAAAGGGTGCGGCCCTGCCGTTTCAGGGCATACACCACATCCATGGCGGTGACGGTCTTCCTTTTTGCGTGCTCGGTGTAGGTGACGGCGTCACGGATGACGTTCTCCAGAAACACCTTGAGGACGCCGCGGGTCTCCTCGTAGATGAGGCCGGATATACGTTTAACACCTCCACGCCGAGCTAGACGACGAATGGCGGGCTTGGTGATACCCTGGATGTTGTCACGAAGCACCTTACGATGACGCTTGGCGCCACCCTTTCCAAGTCCCTTGCCTCCTTTGCCTCGTCCAGTCATGTTGTTGTGGTTGCTACTTCAGGTGGTCCTGGCTCCAATATGTAATCGCGAGAAGAACTAGAAAAATGCTAGTGACAGGGGGGAAGGAGGTTCAGAGGAAGAATAAAGGGAGGATGGAAGTGAATTTTAGAAGGAGAGAACAGGTGCAGTGGCTAAACACCGCTTGCGTGAGGGGGTGGCAAAAAGCCCTGAGGGTGCAACAACTACAGTCAGGACGAGGCAGAGGGAGGGCGGGAGCAGGTCCGGGCAGGCAAAGGGCCAACGCGGGTGTTCTGATTGTCGTCTTAGCTCGGGCAGTGTCGGTAAGCGTAGGAAGAACCGCCCCGCCACGGCGGCGGCGCAAGCCGAGAAACGCAGGTGGACGGACGCACAGGCAGCTCACGATCAAAGTAAACAGAGAAGGTGAAGATATGGAAATTTTGCTAGTCGTAGGGTTGTTTGGAGAAAGATGAAGGTAAAGTCTTTGAGCTATGTCAAAGAGGAACGGAGCGAGTTGGAGGAAGGGTTTTTGAATCTTTGAGCTTGAAATGTCAAAGTATTCATAGTAAGGAAGGATGAGCGTATCGTAGGAGAGTTTTTAGTAATAGCAGCAGACAGATTTGAGCTTTTTTGTCAAATTGTGAACGGATACTAGAATGAGATATAGGTTGAGTGGTTTCAGTCTAGGGTTAGGTCAATTTTATTAAGAATTGGATGTCACAGACGTTGGGTATGTTTGATTAGGTTCTGAGAGTTGTGGGTCTTTTAGCTATGTCAGAGAGAAATGGAGAGAGTTGGAGGAAGAGTTTTGAATCTTTGAGTTTGAAATGTCAAAGTATTCGTAGTGAGGAAGGATGAGTGTATCGTAGGAGAGTTGTTTAGTAATGGCAGGAGGCAGATTTGAGCTATGTCAAATTGTGAACGGAGATGAGAGTGAGATATAGGTTGTTAGGTTTCAGTCTTGAGTTAGGTCGATTTTGGTAAGGTGGCTTTGTCTGGCGGGGGGGGGATGTTGTGTTTGGAGATTGGTTGAGGGAGGGGGGGAGTTTGTGTTTGGGGATTGATGGGGGTGGCGGTTGTATGTTAATTTAAGGTGAATTAAAATTGCTTAAGGGGGGTTGTTGTGTGAGTGTGTATGTGTTTGCATGTAAATGTAAGGGGAGAGAGGGAGGGTTAGGATAATGTTATAAGGTCAGGTATGGTTCGGTTGTCCGGAGGAGGGGGGAGGAGAGGAGAGGAAAAGGGAGGCGAAAGGGGGAAAGGGGGGCTTTGGAGGTTCTTGGGTTAATTTATGGTATGGTAGGATTTCTTAGGAATGATATGTTTTGTGTTGCTAATGAATAGTTGTATTGCGTCATATGTTTTTATTTATTTTTTTATTTATTTTATTTATTTATTTATTTTTTTTTATTAGGAGGGTCAAAGGGGCTTGTTAGAAAGGTCGGGTATATTAAGTTTTTATCTTGGGAGGATTGTAGGTATTGATTTCTAAGAGGGGTTGTGAGTAAGGTTGGGTGGGTTAAGTTTTTCTTTTGGGAGGATTGTAGGTTTTGTTAGTGGTTGGCAGAGTTGGGTTAATTATTGCATTCTCTCTTTCTTGCAGGTATTGTGAGTTCTGGCCCCATTCTTGAGGGAGAGGGTTTGTGTACAGGTACATTGCACCCCTCCCCGACCTTATTGGCTAAGAGAGGCGTTCAATGTCGTCTGCAATTTGGTACCGTTTTTATTAGGTACACCTCTCCGACCTTATTGGCTAAGGGAGGTGCCCATAAAACAGTGTTGGTAACATTCTTGAGGGAGAGGGCTTGCGTAGGCACTGTGGAACTCTCACCAACCTCATTGGCTAAGGGAAACGTACATGTCATTTGAGTTAGTATGGGATGGGTAAGTTAGGTATTTGTTTTGGGAGGAGTGATAGGGTGTGGTTAGTTAATGGTAGAATGGTTATTTTTTATTTTGTGTGGGATTGCTAGTAACGGCTGGGTATGTTAGGTTTTTGTTTTGGGAGGAGTGATAGGGTGTGGTTAGTTAATGGTAGAATGGTTATTTTTTTATTTTGTGTGGAATTGCTAGTAATGGCTGGGTACGTTAGGTTTTTATTTTGGGGGGATTGTTAGGGGGAGTGTTAGTGCAGGTTGAGTGGTTTAGTTATTTATTAATTTATTTATTTTTTATTTTTTTGTCAGAGTGGTCTTGAGTTTGAGTTGGTGGCGTGGGGTTTGGAGTGAGGGGGGGGAGGAGGGAATTGGTCAAGTCAGGTAAGGTTAGGTTGGGTGGGAATTATTGGGTGTGGGGTTGAGAAGAGGTTAGGTTAAGCTTAGTTAGGTTAGGTGGGAATCGTTGGGTGTGGGCTGAGGAGAGGTTAGGTTGATTTGGTTAGGTTGGGTGGGAATCGTTGGGTGAGGGTTAAGGAGAGGCTAGGTTTTAATTTGGGGGGAAATTGTTGGGTGTGGTTATAGGGAAGATATTAATACAAGGGAGGTGGGAGGGGAGTGTTTGGTCTGTTTAGTACTTAAAGATAGAAATTCTGAGGTGCAGGGATGAGGTCTAAATTGTCGAGTGACTGTGAGCGTGGTGGTGGTATGAGTGTTGTGTATGCAAGTGAGGGAAGGGCAGTTACGTGACTGTGTGTGGGGGAGTCGGGAGGTTGAGGGGAGTGTGCTAGGTTCGTGTCGGGGTTGATTTCTGTTTCCTTTGGGGTAGTGCCGTATAGGTTTACTTTGATTATTAATTTGGTTGGATGAGTGTATTGAATAATTTTTTTGCTGTCAGGTGTATAGGGAGACAGGGGGGAGGTGTTCTTCCTCTTTGGTCTAGGGGTCTTGACCACTATTTCTGTGGGGGGAAGGGCTGCCATTTTATTCTTGGGAGTCTGGGGTGTTAGGGGAGGATCGGGTTTGGTTTGGGTGTTCGTGGTCCGGGAGTTCAACGTAGTCAAGTGGGAGAAGTCGGGTGTAGGCAAGGTCGAGGTGGAGGGGCCGGTATGTTTTGGACTGATTACTTTGGGGGGTGAGGTAATGGTATAATGGTGAGATAAGTCAGGTGTAGGCATGGCAGAAGTGGAGGGGAGGAGGGAGACAGTGGATTCTCTGGGGGGTGGGGGGGGCATGTTGGTACGGTCGGAGATGGGGGCAGTGGGGAAGATGAGGTCGGGACCGGTTCTGAAGGAGTCAGGAATGTTTATGGTAGGGAGGCCGTTGGCCTTCAAACCCTCAATTACCAGATTTAGAAAAAGTGATCTATTACCGTTGCTTAGGGAATGTGCCAGAAGTATGATGGTGGTGATTTTTGCGTCAGTGTCGGGGGAAGGGAGGGGGGCGGTCAGGGTGCTGTTGTTGAGTCTGATTTGGCACTTGTTGCTGACGGCAGAGTGTGGGCCTTTACAATTGCAGCATCTAGTAACAGTGGCAGTGCAGTTTCTGTATGAGTGGCCTTGATTGGCACATTTTGAACAGGTTAGTGAGTTACTGCAACGGTTGGTGGTATGTCCAAATTGATAGCAGTTGTAGCATTGGTGGACTGGGATGTAGTGTTGGAATTCGATGTTATGTGAGGGGATGATGTTATTGCCGAATTTAATTCCGTTGGATTTCAATTTGATGGCGTCAGTTTGTGTAGCTGTAGTGATTTTCAACATGGGGAGAGTTCCCATCCGGGCTGCATATGTCATTTGGGAGGTGTTGTGTGTGTTGAGTTCTGTCAATAGGTTAGGATTGTCAAGGATATGGGGGGTGATTTTTCTACATATGAGGGTGCATTTTGCGCGGTATTCGGGTGAGCTGAGGACCGTTAAGCCATTGTCTTTTAGTTTTTTGTTCAATGCTGGGGAGTGGAATAGGTCGGCGTCTTCGTCATTCTGTACAAATACTTTAATAATGTCGTCATTGGTGAAGGAACGTATTTGGAAGATCAAAGTCAGCTGAAAAATGAGTGAAGCGAGGTCTGTGCACTGTTGGATGGTACGGTCCACTTTGAGTTTAATTGAAGGCATGTTAACTGGTGGAATTGGAGATTTATGGAGATCTCCCCTAACAAATTGTCCCTAATTTCCTGCGCCCCTCACGTAGGGGAGGCCCTGCACTATCACAGGGGTCCCCAGGCGAATCGGCAGGCTGTGCTGACCCCCCGCCCTTCACACAAACACGCACTAGCGAGGTGTGGGGACAGAGGGCGTTTCCAGACGAATACTCCCCTGTACGTCAACTGACAGGGGAATAGGTCCTTTCACGGCACGGAAGATAAAGGTTAGAGTGGTAGAAAAAGGTCTGAAAACTTACTGCTGACTCTTTCTTCACACCAAGCCCCTCAGCAGCATTCGGGGTTCCTAAGGGAGGTCCGATACTGTAGGAGAGGCTCAATGTGTCGATTGAATCAACAGAATTGTCAGTTGGAGAATGGAGTCAGGTGCTTGTGAATTCCAAGGTTGGTGGGAAGGTGGGAGAGGTCCCAGAACTAGCGAATCAGCTATGTCCGTTTGATCTCCGGCTTCCCCGTCGCTCTGCGTGTCTGCTCTCTGTGGTGGTCCTGGCTCCAATGAGTAATCGCGCACCATTTGGTGGGTGTAGGTGGCGTGCTGTGGACGCAGCGGTAGTATCGTTCATCCAAGGCCGTCCCTCCCTCTTGGAGGTGGGGCGTAGCTTGCGGATGACGCATGCGGCACTCGTGGCCAATGAGGTGGCCACTGAGGTGGAGAATGTCTGTATATAAGCCCGCCCGCCTGCCAGGCCGCCCACTTATCACATCGCTCCTGAACCAAGAAGACCTCTCAACAAGACCTCCTGCTGGACCCGGAACCTTGAAGACCGCCCTCTCCCTCGTGCCATTGTTGGCCATCTTCCCGGACCGGACCACCCACGACTGTCATCGCCCACAACAACTCACGAGCGTTCTTGGTTTATCGAGCATTAGCTTGCCCTCCCCACTGGTGGTGTGAGTGACCCACACTCCAGCTGGAGAGCAGTTATAGCGCGATATTCCCGGCGTGGTTTGAGCCCTTTTCCTTCTACTACTATTTTTCCTTTTTCGCTCTGGCCTAGGGACCTGCACCCTCAAAAGTGTATTCGTCCTGCAGTCCCCCCTGTAACTGTTCACCTCCCTCCCAGGAGATTGTGAACACGAAAGGGGGTCGGAACAAAACCCTCCCCAGCCGAGTCTTTCCAGGAAAACCGTGATCGTGCGGGTCCACCTGGAAAGAGGGTAGCAATCCTTATCCTTCCCAAATAGGCACACTTAGCTCACGTCTATAAGTGAGCAGTCACATACACTAGGAAGAAGGCTTCCCCAATCGGGGCTCCGTGAGAGAAGCTCAGGAACCACTCTACGACCACCAGCTAGTGGGGAGTGCTGTAATTCCTTTGCTATTTACTCAACCGGAATAGGTAGGATAAAAAAAAAAATAAAAAAAAAATAAAAAAACCCGGTTATGGAGCGCGTACGCCCTCCTAACCGCGATCCCCGCCTGAACCGCCAACCTGACGACCCGAACCACGACAGGCTTCGCACAGAGAAAGCAGACCAGTTACGCGCCTTCAATGAAGCCCTGAAAACTAGGAACTCTGCCACCACCTCCAACAACTCCACCACCACCACCACCTCCACCACCACCACCACTGCTACCGCTACTGAGGACAACTGGACGAAGGTAGAAAACAAGAAACGCCGACGTGCTTTTTCGGGAAACGAATGCCGTCAAGCAGCCCCAAAGGCACCCATCACCACCACCAGCTCACCTCCAACGACACTGCCAAAATTCCGGATCACGAAAACGGACGTAAAAACAACATATGCCGCCGTCACAGAGATGGAAAAGCTAAATCCTCTGGCCAAGTTCTCAGTGCGGCCCAACCTAAAGGGGGAGATGATCGTTCACCCCAAAGACAAGAACTCCGCCACCACCCTCGACACTTACCTGCAAAGCACCACCACCATTACTTCAACCAAGCTAGACCCCGCCCAGAAACTGATGAAGTCGGTAGTCCTCCGGTACCCAAAGGAACTACCTCTCGAACCCCTGGAGAACCACCCGAAGATCTTAAAAGCCGAGAGATGCTCTCCCCTGTCCGACAAGACGGCCACCACAAAACAAGTGCTCATAACGCACTACGGCTCACCCCCCAGCACCATAGACCTCAAAACCTGGGGGATCTACGAAGTGAGGCCCTTCGTCCCAGAGCCCCTGCAGTGCTTCAGATGCCAGAAATACGGGCACCATCAGACAAGGTGCACGTACAAGGAAATCTGCGCAGTCTGCGCACAGAAGCACGGCACACACTCCTGCCTCACCAAGCTGAAGAATGGGGAAAAAATTGCCCCCAAGTGTGCCAACTGCGGGGGCAAACACCACGCCTGGAATCCTGGATGCTCCGAGAGAACAAAGAGGGTCCAGGCAAACCGACCAGCAGCAAGACCGGCCCCCACCGCCTACACACCAGCCCCACCAAGTACCTTCGTGTGGGGAACCCAAAGGCCCAAACAACAAAGACAACCTCCTCAGCCAGTCAACACCCAAAGTGCAGCCCAGTTTCCTGGCCTCACTACAGCCACACCTCAGCCACCCAAGCAGCAGACAACGACAACCACGAGCAAGACAAAAGAAGCACACACCAAGGCACCAGAAGGAATGATACACTTATCAGACCTAGCCAAGGTACTGACAACCTTCGCGGAGGGCCTAGCCGGACTACTGGGCCACAAGATCCAACCCACACAGCTCCAATTACTCATGGGGAGCGTCCTCGGGCAAGTCGCCACAGCTCCAGACACCTCAGTGGAGGAAGCCACGCCGGTCCGCACACGAGTAACAGCCGAGGTACACTCTACACCGAAGAAGGCCACCAGAGAACCCAAGATACCAACAGCTCCCAAGATACCGACAGCTCCCAGAAAGAAACTGGACGTTTCAACTCCCCTGAACCGAACCACGGCCCAGAAGGCAAAAACCACAGAACACGAAGACATGGACTTGATCCAGTTGGAATCGAGCTTGGACATCTCCATCGAGAAGCACCAGAAGTCCCCGATGAAACAGTGGTGGAAAACGTCAGCACCCTGAACATCCTTACATGGAATGCTCAGGGCATCAAAAACAAGAAACACCTCCTACAAGAAGCAGCAGCCAAGGACAAGCTTGACATCATACTCCTACAAGAAACACTTCTACAAGAACACCACTGTTTCAAATTCAGCGGTTACAAGACATACAGGAG
>NW_024742278.1:0-54096 GCF_018991925.1 Homarus americanus | reverse complement strand
GTAGTTACGTATTGCCACTCCTGACATTTCCAGGTACACTCTGACACTCCCAGGTACACTCTGATACTCCCAGGTACACCTCCTGATACTCCCAGGTATAGCCTCTTGACACTCCCAGGCACACCGCTGACACCTGAGGCATGCTGCCAACACTGCCAGGCACACCTCCTGACACCTGCACACCTCAAACACATCCAGGCACACCCAGACACCCCAGGCACACAGCCTAGACACCCCAGGTACACTCTGACACTCCCAGGCACACCTCTGACACTCGCAGGCACACTCTGACACCCCATAGGCACAACCTGATACCCCAGGCACACCTCTGATACTCCAAGGCATGGACACCCCAGGCACACTCACACTTGCACACCGCTGACACCCCAGGCACACCGCTGACACCCCAGGTACACCCCGACACCCCAGGCACACCTCTGACACTCGCAGGCACACCCTGACACTCCCAGGCACACCCCTGACACCCCAGGCACACCCCTGACACCCCAGGCACACCTGCACACCCCAGGCACACCCTCTGACACCAGGCACACCCCTGACACCCCAGGCACACTGAAACCCCAGGCACACCTCTGACACACGTAGGCACACTCCAGACACTCCCAGGCACACCCTGACACTCCAGGCACCCCAACACTCCCAGGAACACCTCCGACACCCCAGGTACACCTCTGACACTCCCAGGCACCTCTGACACCCCCAGGCACACCACACACCCCAGGCACACCCCTGACACTCCCAGGCACACCCTCTGACATTCCCCAGGTACACCCCAGACGCTCCCAGGCACACCTCTGACACCCCAGGTACACCTCTGATACTCCTGGACACCTCCGATACCTCAGGCACCTCTGACACCCCAGGTACACCTCTGACACTCCCTGGTTCACCTCTGACAATCCCAGGTACACCTCTGACACTCCAGATACACCTCAGACACCTCAGGCACACCTCTGACACCTGAGGTACTCCTTGACGCTCCCAGGCATTCCTCTGACGCTCCCAGGACCCCTGACACCCCAGGTACACCCTGACACTCCCAGCTACCCTCTGACACTCCCAGATACACCTCAGACACCCCACACCTCTGACACCCCTGAGGCACTCCTCTGACGCCCCAGGCACACCTCTGACACTCAAGGCACACCTCTGACACCCAGGCACACCGCTGACACCCCAGGTACTCCCTGACACCCCTGCACACACCTGACACCCCAGGCACACCACTGACACCCAGGCACACCTCTGGCACCCAGGCACACCTGACACCGCCAGGCAACTCTGACACCCCAGGCACACCCCCAGACACCCCAGGCACACCCCAGACACTCCCAGGCACACCAGACACCCCAGCTGCACCTCTGACATCCAGCACACCTTGACACTCCCCAGGCACACCTCTGACACCTCAGGCACACCAGACAATCCCAGCTACTCCCCGACACCCCAGTCACACCTCAGACACTCCCAGCTGCACCTCTGACATCCCAGGCACACCCTGACACTTGTGCACACGCTGACACTCCCAGGCACTCCTCTGACACCCTGGCACACACACTCTGACACACCACGACACCTTGCACACCTCTGCACCCCAGGCACACCCCTGACACTCCCCAGGCACAACTCTGACACCCCAGGCACACCCCAGACACTCCAGGCACCTCTGATACCCTGCAGGTACACCCCAGACACTCCCCAGGCACACCTGATATCCCCAGGCATACGTCTGACACCCAGGCACACCTCAACACCCCAGGCACACCTGCAATCTCAGGCACACCACACGACACACGGTGCACCCACTCTGCGACACCCCAGGCACACCTCTGACACTCTGGTGCACACCCCAACACCTCAGGAACACTCCAATTCTGTGGCACACCTCTGACACCCCCATGAACACCCTGACACTCCCCAGGCACACCTCTGACACTCCCAGGCACAATCCTGACACCCCAGGCACACCCTCTGACACTCCCCAGGCACACCTCTGACACCCCAGGCACACCTCTGACACTCCCAGGCACACCTCTGACACCCCCTGGCACACCGCTGACACTCCAGGCACACCCCCTGACACCCCAGGCACACCTCCTGACACCTCAGGCACACCCAGACCCCAGGCACACCCCGGCACACCTGACACCTGGTGGCACACCCCTGACACCTGCCACACCTCTGACACCCCAGGCACCCCAGACACCCCAGGCCACCCCTGACACCCCAGGCACACCTCTGACACTCCCAGGTACACTCTCTGATACCAGAGGCAGCCACCTTGACACCTAAGTACCCTCTGACACTCCTGGTTCATTCCCTGACACTCCCAGGAACACTCTGACACTCCCATGTACACCGCTGACACCCCAGGCACACTCCTGACATCCCAGGCACACCTCTGACATCCCAGGCACACCCCTGACACCTCAGGTCACCCCCTGACACCTCAGACACACCTGACACCTGCACACCTCTGACACTGGAGGCACTTGACGTCCCAGGCACTCTGACGCCCTGGTCACTCCTCTGACACCTCTGGCACACCCTGACACTCCCCAGCCACCTCTGACACTCCCAGATACACCTGACACTCCCAGGCACACCTCTGACACCCTGAGGTAATCCTCTGACGCCCCAGGCACACCCCTGACACCCCAGGTACACTCTGACACTCCCCAGGCACACCGCTGACACCCCAGGCACACCGCTGACACCCTGGCACCCTGACACTCTGGCACACACCCTGACACTCCCAGGCACACCACTGACACCCCAGGCACACCTCTGCACCCCAGGCACACCTCTGACACTGCACACCCCAGACACCCCAGGCACACCTCTGACACCAGGCACACCTCAGACATCCCTGGTTCCATCTGACATCTCTCAGGCACACCTTGACACTCCGTACTCTGACACCAGGCACACCTCTGACACTCCCCAGGCACACCTCTGACACTCCCAGTTACTCCTCCGACACCCCATTTACACCTCCAACACCCCTAGCCACACCCCCTGAGGCACACCTCTGACACCCCAGGCACACCCCAGACACTCCCCAGGCACACCCCAGACACTCCAGGCACACCCCAGACACCCCAGGCACACCCCAGACACTCCCCAGGCACACCCCGACACCCAGGTACACCATTGACACTCCGGTGCACACTCTGATACCCCAGGTACACCTCTGATACCTGCATACCTTGACACTCCCAGGCACACCGCTGACACCTGGTATGCCGCCACCACTGCCTGTGCACTCTGTCTACATACACCTCAACACATCCAGGCACACGTGAGACACTCCCAGGCACACCTCAGACGCTCCCAGGCACACCTCTGACACTCCCCAGGCACACCCCTGACACCCCAGGCACACCTCTGACACACGTCAGGTACACCTCAGACACCCCAGTACACCTCTGACACTTCCAGGTACACCCCAACACCTTAGGAACATTCCTGACACTCCCAGGCACACCTCTGACACTCCCATGAACACCTCTGACACCCCAGGCACACCTCTGACACCCCAGGCACAACTATGATACCCCAGGTACACCTCTGATACTCCCAGGCATACCCTGACACCCCAGGCACACTGCTGACACTCCCAGGCACACCGCTGACACTCCCTGGCACACCGCTGACACCCCAGGCACACCCCCTGACACCCCAGGCACACCTCTGACACTGCAGATACACCCCAGACACTCCCAGGCACACCTCTGACACTCCCAGGCACACCCCTGACACTCCCAGGTCCACCTCTGACACATGCAGGCACACCCAGACACTCCCAGGCACACCTCTGACACTCCAGGCACACCCCAACACTCCCAGGAACACTCTGACACCAGGCACACCTCTGACACTCCCCATGAACACCTCTGACACTCCCAGGCACACCTCTCACGCCCCAGGTACACCTCTGACACCCCTGGTTCACCCCTGACACCTGCAGGTACACCTCCTGACACCCCAGGCACACCTCTGACACCCCAGGCACACCTCTGACACTCTGCACAACTCTGATACTTGCCACCTCCCTGACACTCCCAAGGCACACCGCTGACACTCCAGGCACACCCGCTGACACCCCAGGCACACCGCTGACACTCCCAGGCACACCGCCGACACTCCCCAGGCACACCACACCCAGGCACACCTCTGACACCTGCAGGCACACCCCAGACACCCCAGGCACACCTCTGATACTCGCAGGTACACCTCAGACACTCCCCAGGCACACATCTAACACCTCCCTGGCATACCCTGACACTTCCAGGCACACCCTGATACTCCAGGTACACATCTGACACTCACAGGCACACCTCAGACGCTCCCAGGTACACCCCTGACACCTAGGCACACCTCGAGACTCCCAGGCACACCTGACACTCTCAGGCACACCTCTGACACTCCCAGGTACTCCTCTGACACCCCCTGGTTCACCTCTGACACTCCCAGGCACACCTCTGACACCCCCAGATACACCTCAGACACTCCCAGGCACACCTCTGACACCTGAGGTACCTTGACGCCCCAGGTACCCTCTGACGCCCCAGGTACCCTCTACACTCCCAGGCACACCCCTGACACCCTGTGCCACTCCTCTGACACTCCCCAGATACACCTCAGACACTCCTGGACACCTCTGACACCCTGAGGTACCTCTGACACTCCCAGGTACACCTCTGACACTCCCAGGCACACCTCTGACACTCCCCTGGCACACCGGCTGACACTCCCAGGTACCCTGACACCTGGCACACACCTGACACCCCCTGGCACACCACTGACACTCCAGGCACACCTCCACACTCTGCACACCCTGAGACCAGGCACACCAGACACTCCAGCTGCACCTCTGACATCCAGGCACACCCTGACACTCCACACACCTCTGACACTCCCAGGCACCTCTGACACTCTGGTTCACCACTGACACCCCAGGCACACCTCTGGCACCCCCAGGCACACCTCTGACACTCTGAAGTCACAACTCTGACACCCCAGGCACACCTCAGACACCCCAGGCACACTTCAGACACTCCCCAGGCACACCAGACACTCCCAGTTGCACCTCTGACATTCCCCAGGCACACCTTGACACCCCAGGCACACCCCAGACACTCCCCAGTACACCAGACACTCCCAGCTGCACCCTCTGACATTCCCAGGCACACCTTGACACTCCCAGGTACTCCTCTGACACTCCCTGGTTCACCACTGACACTCTCAGGCACACCTCTGGCACTCCGGGCACACCTCTGACACTCGCACAACTCTGACACTCCAGGTACACCCCAGACACTCCAGGCACACTCAGACACTCCCCAGGCACACCTCAGACACTCCCAGTTGCACCTCTGACATTCCCCAGGCACACCTTGACACCCCAGGTGCCACCTCTGCCACTCCCAGGCACACCCCAGACACTCCCAGTTACCCTCCTCCGACACCAGCCACACCTCCACACACCCAGTTACACCCCCTGACACCTGAGGCACACCTCTGACACCCAGGCACACCTCCCCACACCCCAGGTACACCCCAGACACTTCCAGCTCTCAGACACTCCAGGTACACCTCAGACACTCCCAGGCACACCCCCTGACACTTCCAGGTACAAACCATGACACCCCAGGTACACCTCTGATACCCCAAGCACCCTGATACTCCCAGGCATACCTCTGACACTCCCAGGTACACCGCTGACACTCCAGGCACGCCGCTAACACTGCCAGGTACACCTCTGACACTCCATGTACACCTCAAACACATCCAGGCACACCTCAGACACTCCCAGGTACACCTCAGACGCTCCCAGGCACACCTCTGACACCCCAGGCACACCCCTGACACTCCCAGGCACACCTCTGACACGTACGTACACCTCAGACACCCAGGGCCACCTCTGACACTTCCAGGTACACCCCAACACTCTCAGGAACACCTCCGACTCCCAGGTACACCTCTGACACTCCCATGTACACCTCTGACACCCCAGGTACACCTCTGACACTCCGCACAACTCTGATACTCCCGCACACCTCTGATACTCCCAGGTATACCTCTGACACTCCCAGGTACACCTGGCTGACACTCGCACACCGCTGACACTCCCTGGCACACCGCTGACACTCCCAGGTACACCCCTGACACTCCCAGGCACACCTCCACACCTGCACCCCAGATACCCCAGGCACACCTCACACCCCGGTACACCCCTGACACTTCCAGGTACACCCCTGACACTCCCCACGCACACCATGACACCTCCTAGGTATTCTCTGATACTCCCAGGCACACCTCTGACACTGCAGGTACACCAACTCCCAGGTACACCTTCTGACTCCATTTACACCTCAGCTTCCAGGTACACCTCAGACACTCCCAGGTACACCTCTGACACTCGCAGTGCACCTCAGATACTCCCAGGTACACCTCTGACACTCCCAGTGGCTTGCTCAGGTACACCACCCACACTCCCACATTACTACTGACCTCCTAGGTATTCCTCTGATACTCCCAGGTACACCTCTGACACTCACTGGGTACACCTCAGACACTTCCTGGTACACCTCTGACACTCCCAGGTACACCTCTTTCACACCCTGGTTCTCCCCTAGCATTCCCAGGTACACCTCACCTCCCAGGTACACCTCAGACACTCCCATTTACACCTCTGACAGTCCTGGTACACCTCGGACACTTCTAGGTACATCTCTCACACTCTTGGTGCACACCTCTCACACTCCCAGGTACTCCTGTGACACTCCTGGTATTTCTCTGACACTCCATGTACACCTCCGACCTCCCAGGTACACCTCCTGACACTCCCAGGTACTCAGCTGGCACTCCCTAATTTTCACTGACATTCCCAGGTACACCTATGACCTCCCACATGCCTTGACACTCAGGTACACCTCAGACACTCCCAGGTACACCCCAGACACTCCCAGGTACACTTCTCCACCTCCCAGTTACACCTCCAGCCTCCCGTTGCCTCCCAGCTTCAGGTACACCTCTGACCTCCCAGGTACATTTGACCCTCCCAGGTGCTCTACTGACATTCCTGGTACACCTCTGACACTCCCACGTGCCACCGCTGACACTGCCAGGTACACCTCCGACACTCAGGTACACCTCCGACACTCCCAGGTACTCTCACACTCCCAGGTACACCTCCGACACTCCCAGGTACACCTCTGCAACCTCCCAGGTACACCTCTGACACTCCCAGGTACCTCCGGCCTCCCAGGTACACCTCTGACACTCCCAAGTACTCCACTGACATTCCATGGTACACCTCTGACACTCCCAGGTACACGTCCGACACTCCCAGATACACCTCTGACACTCCCAGGTACATCTCTGTCACTCCCAGGTACACCTCCGATATTCCCAGGTACACCTCTGTATCCCAGGTACACCTTTGAGACTCCCAGGTACACCTTCGATATTCCCAGGTACACCTCCGATATTCCCAGGTACACATCTGATACTCCCAGGTACACATTTGAGACTCCCAGGTGCTCACCTTGACACTCCCTGGTACACCTCTGACACTCCCAGGCTCCTCTGACACTCCCATGGTTCACCTCTGAGACTCCCAGGTACACCTTTGAGACTCCCAGGGACTCAACTAACACTCCCTAATTTCCTCAGCCTCCAGGTACTCCTCTGACACTCTGGTACACCTCAGACAATCCCAGTTACTCCTCCGACACTCCCAGTTACGCCTCCAGACACTCTGGGTGCTGCACCTCTGGCATTCCCAGGTACACCTCTGACACTCCCAGGGTGCACCGCTTCGGCCTCCCAGGTGCTCCTCCTGACCTCCTAATTTTACACCTGACCTCCCAGGTACATCTGATACTCCCAGGTATGCGTCTGACTTTACCAGGTACCTCTGTCACTCCAGGTACCCAACTCTGACACTCCCAGGTACACCTGAACACTTCCAGGTACCTCTGATGCTACATGGTACACCTCAGACACTCCAGGTACATCTCTGATACTCCCAGGTATGTCGACACTCCCAGGTACACCGCTGACACTCCAAGGCACACCTCTGATACTCGCAGGTACACCTCCAGACACTCCCAGGTACACCTCTGATACTCCCCAGCCTTACGTCTGACACTCCCAGGTACACCCCAGCACTCCATTTTCTCTGACACTCCATGCACCTCAGACACTTCAGTTTTCAAGCTCCCAGGTACACCTCAAGACACTCCCAGGTGCACCTCTGACACTCCAGGTACTCCTCTGACACTCCCAGGTACAAAACTGACACTCCCAGGTACACCTCTGGCACTCCCAGGTACACCTCGGCACTCCTGCATGCCCCGGCCTCCCAGGCCACACCTCTGATACTCCCAGGCATACCTCTGCTTTTCCAGGTACACCGCCAGCACTCCCAGGTACACCACTGACACTGCCAGGTACACCTCGACACTCCATATTTTACCTCAGACACTTCCAGGGCACACATCAGACACTCCCAGGCTGCCTCAGACACTCCCAGGTACACCTCACTTTCCCAGGTACCGCCCGGCACTCCCTGGGTACACAGCCTTCAACCTCCCATTACACCTGACACTCCCAAGGTACCTCTGACACTCATGGTACACCTCAGACACTCCCAGGTACACCTCTGACACTCCCCACACCTCTACAAGCACTCCAGATGCACACCTGATACTCACAGGTATACCTCTGACACTCCCTAGGTACACCGCCTGAAACTGCCCTGGGTTCACCTCTGACAACTCCCAACAGGTACACACTTCTGACTCCATTTACACCTCCTTGCTTCCAGGTACACCTCAGACACTCCCAGGTACACCTCTGACACTCGCAGTGCACCTCAGATACTCCCAGGTACACCTCTGACACTCCCAGTGGCTTGCTCAGGTACACCACCCAAGCACTCCCACATTACTACTGGCCTCCTAGGTATTCCTCTGATACTCCCAGGTACACCTCTGACACTCACTGGGTACACCTCAGACACTTCCTGGTACACCTCTGACACTCCCAGGTACACCTCTTTCACACCCTGGTGCTCCCCTAGCATTCCCAGGTACACCTCACCTCCCAGGTACACCTCAGACCTCCCATTTACACCTCTGACAGTCCTGGTACACCTCGAACACTTCTGGGTACCTCTCTCACACTCTTGGTGCACACCTCTCACACTCCCAGGTGCTCCTGTGAGCACTCCTGGTATTTCTCCTGACACTCCATGTACACCTCCAAACCTCCCAGGTGCACCTCCTGACACTCCCAGGTGCTCAGCAGGCACTCCCTAATTTTCACTGACATTCCCAGGTACACCTATAACCTCCCACATGCCTTGACACTCAGGTACACCTCAGACACTCCCAGGTACACCCCAGACACTCCCAGGTACACTTCTCCACCTCCCAGTTACACCTCCAGCACTCCCGTTTGCCTCCCAGCTTCAGGTACACCTCTGACCTCCCAGGTACATTTGACCCTCCCAGGTGCTCTACTGACATTCCTGGTACACCTCTGACACTCCCACGTGCCACCGCTGACACTGCCAGGTACACCTCCGACACTCAGGTACACCTCCGACACTCCCAGGTACTCTCACACTCCCAGGTACACCTCCCGACACTCCCAGGTACACCTCCCCAACCTCCCAGGTACACCTCCTGACACTCCAAGGTACCTCCCGGCCTCCAAGTGGTACACCTCTGACACTCCCAAGTGCTCCACTGACATTCGTGGTGCACCTGACACTCCCAGGTACACGTCCAGAAACACTCCCAGATACACCTCCTGACACTCCCAGGTATCTCTGTCACTCCCAGGTACACCTCCGATATTCCCAGGTACACTCAGTATCCCAGGTGCCTTTGAGACCCCGGTACACCTTCGATATTCCCAGGTACACCTCCGATATTCCCAGTACACATCTGATACTCCCAGGTACACATTTTGAGACTCCCAGGTACTCCACTGGCACTCCCTGGTACACCTCTGACACTCCCAGGTACTCCTCTGACACTCCATGGTTCACCTCTGAGACTCCAGGTACACCTCTAACTTGCTCCTGGTACACCTCCGATATTCCCAGGTACACCTCCGATATTCCAAGATTTTTGCCTCTGATAACAGGTACCTTTTGAGACTCCAGGTACTCAACTAACACTCCTGGGTACCTCTGACACTCCCAGGTACTCTCCAACACTCCCAGGTACACCTCAGACAATCCAGTTGCTCCGACACTCCCAGTTACCTCAGACAATCCCTGGTTGCCTCTGACATTCCCAGGTGCACCTCCTGACTTGCTCCCCAGGTACACCATGACCTCCCAGGTACTCCTCGACACTCCCTGGTGCCACCTTTGCCTCCCAATTGCCTGTCATTCTCCCAGGTATGCGTCTGACACTACCAGGTGCCTCTGTCTCTCCCAGGTGCAACTCGGCTGCTCCCAGGTGCACCTCAGACACTTCCAGGTACACCTCTGATACTCGCGGGTACACCTCAGACACTCAGGTACACCTCTGATGCTCCCAGGTATGCGTCTGACTGACTTGCTCGGGTACATCGGCACTCTGGGTACACCTCTGATGCTCATGGTGCCTCAGACACTCCCAGGTACCTCTGATGCTCCCAGCTATACGTCTGACCTCCCAGGTACACCTCTGAGCCTCCCAGGTACCTCTGACACTCCATGTACCTCAGACACTTCAGAGCCACACCTCAGACACTCCCAGGTACACCTCAGACACTCCCAGGTACACCTCTGACACTCCCAGGTACTCTCTGACACTCCCAGGTACAAAAGAAACTGACACACTCCCAGGTACACCTCTGGCAGTCCCAGGTACACCTCTGACACTCTACGTACACCACCCCGGCACTTCCAGGTACACCTCTGATGCTCCCACGCATACCTCTGGCACTCCAGGTACACCGCTTGACACTCAGGTACACGCTGACACTGCCAGGTACACCTCCCCGACACCTCCATGTACTGCAGACACTTCCAGGTACACGTAGACACTCCCAGGAACACCTCCAGACACTCCCAGGTACACCTCTGCTGCTCCCAGGTACCGCTGACACTCCCTAAATTTTTCGCTGACACTCCAAGTACACCCTGACACTCCCAGGTACACCTCCTGGCACTCGCAGGTACACCTCAGACACTCCCAGGTACACCTCTGACACTCCCCGTTACACCTCTGACACTCCAGGTACACCTCTGATACTCACAGGTATGCCTCTGACACTCCCTAGGTACACCGCTGATACTGCCTGATTCACCTCTGGCCTCCCAGGTACCTCCTGACACTGCTGTGCACCTCAGACACTTCAGGTACACCTCAGACACTCCCAGGTACCTCCAGACACTCCCAGGTACCTCAGACACTCCCAGGTACACCTCTGACACTCCCAGGTTTTTACCGCTGATGCTCTGAATACACCATGACACTCCCAGGTACATCCCTGACACTCCCCGGGTGCACCTCTGACTCGCAACTACACAGCTGACACTTCCAGTTCCCACCCCCTGACACTCCCAGGTACACCTCCCCCGACACTCGGCCAGGTACACCTCAGATGCTCCAAGATTACACATCCCCGAGCACTCACTGTTATACCCCTGACACTTCCAGGTACCCCTGACTTGCTCCAGGTACAACCTCTGACACTCCCAAATTTGTGGAACACTCCCAGGTGCCCTCCTGACACTCCCAGGTACCTCGATACTCCCATGTAACGTCCGATGTCCCAGGTACACCTCTGACACTCCCAGGTACTCTCTGACACTACCTGGTTCACCTCTGACACTCCTGGTGCACTTCTAGCCTCAGGTACCCACCTCTCATACTCCCAGGTACCTCAGCCTCCAAATTTTTATCTGACTTGCTCCCAGGTACTCCTCTGATGCTCCCTGGTGCACACCTGACCTCCAGATTACTGCCCCAAGCACTCCCAGGTGCAACTCTGGCACTCCCAGACACACCTCTGACACTCTCAGGTATGCCACTTCGGCCTCCCAGGTACACCTCTGATGCTCCCAGGTGTTACCTCCTGACACTCAGGTACACAGCTGACACTCCCAAATTTTTTACCGCCCCAGAGCACTGGCAGGTGCACCTCTGACACTCCAATTACACCTCAGACGCTTCCAGGTTCACCTCAGAACCTCCAGGTACACCTCAGACACTCCCAGGTACCTCCTGACACTCGCAGATTTTAGCAGCTGACACTCCCAGGTACACCATGACCTCCCTGGGTACACCGCCCCAGGCATTACCAGGTACCACTGATGACACTCCCAGTGCCACTCCCAGTGCATCCCTGACACTCCCAGGTACACCTCTGACACTCTCGCAGGTAACCGCTGACACTCCCATGTACACCGTTGACCTCCCAGGTACCCCTGACACTCCCAGGTTCACCTCTGACACTCCAGATACACCTCAACCTCCCAGGTACACCTGACACTCCGAGGTACTCCTTTGACTCCCAGGTACTCCTCTGACGCTCCCAGGTACTCCTCTACCTCCCAGGTACACCACCCCAGCCTCCCAGCTACTCCTCTGACCTCCCAGATACAACAGAAACTCCCAGGTACACCTCTGAGCCACCCAGGGCACTCCTCTGACGCTCCCAAGTACACCTCTGAGCACTCCCAGGTACACCTCTAACACTCCCAGGTACCGTGACACTCCCAGGTACTCCTCTGACACTCCTGGTACACCTGACACTCCCAGGTACACCACTGACCTCCCAGGTACACCTCTGGTACTCCCAGGTACACCTCTGACACTCCCTGGTACAACTCTGAGACTCCCACGTACCTCAGAGCCTCCCAGGTACACCGTTACTCCCAGGTACACCTCAGACACTCCAGTTGCATCTGACAGTCCCAGGTACCTTTGACACTCCCAGTACCTCTGACACTCCCAGGTACACCTCAGACACTCCCAGTTACTCCTCCGACACTCCCAGTTACACCTCCGACACTCCCAGTTACACCCCTCACACTCCGAGGTACACCTCTGACACTCCCAGGTACACCTCTGACACTCCCAGGTACACCTCAGACACTTCCAGGTACACCTCAGACACTCCCAGGTACACCTCAGACACTCCCAGGTACACCCTGACACTTCCAGGTTCTCATTGACACTCCCGGTGCACCTCTGATGCTCCCAGGTACACCTCTGATGCTCCAGGTATACCTCTGACACTCCCGAGTACACCATGACACTCCCAGGTACGCCGCTAACACTGGGTACACCTCTGACACTCCATCATGCCTCAAACACATCCAGGTACACCTCAGACACTCCCAGGTACACTCGGCTCCCAGGTACACCTCTGACACTCCCAGGTACACCCCTGACACTCCCAGGTACACCTCTGACACACATGGGGTACACCTCAGACACTCCCAGGTACACCTCTGACACTTCCAGGTACACCCCAACACTCTCAGGAACATCTCCGACACTCCCAGGTACACCTCTGGCCTCCCGAACACCTCTGACACCCAGGTACACCTCTGACACTCCGAGATACTCCTTTGACGCTCCCAGGTACTCCTCTGACGCTCCCAGGTACTCCTCTGACCTCTGACCTCAGTTGCACCTCTGACATTCCAGGTACACCGGCCTCCCAGGTACCTCTGACACTCCCAGGTCACTCCTCTGACCTCCTGGTTCACCACTGACCTCCCAGGTACATCTCTGACTCCCAGGTACACCTCCGATATTCCCAGGTACAACTCTGATACTCCCAGGTGCACCTTGAGACTTCCAGGTACTCACTGACACACCCAGGTACACCTCTGACACTCCCAGGTACACCTTCGTGTTCCCAGGTACACCTCCGATTCCCAGGTACACCTCTGATACTCCCAGGTACACCTTTGAGACTCCCAGGTACTCACTGACACTCCCTGGTACACCTCTGACAATCCCAGGTACTCCTCTGACACTCCCTGGTTCACCTCTGAGACTCCCAGGTACACCTCCTGACACTCCCTGGTACACCTCCGATCCCAGGTACACCTCCGATATTCTCAGGTACACCTCTGATACTCCCAGGTACCTTTGAGACTCCCAGGTACTCACTCCGGCCTCCCTGGTACACTCCTGACCTCCCAGGGTACTCCTCTCTGACACTCTCAGGCACACCTCTGACACAACCAGGTACACCTCAGACACTCCCAGGTACACCACCCCAGCCTCCAAGTACACCATGACACTCCCAGTACCTCTGACACTCCAGTACCTTGACACTCCCAGCTACACCTCCGACACTCCCAGGTACACCTCCGATGCCCCAGGTACACTTCTCACGCTCCCAGGTACACCTCTGACACTCCCACATGTGCAACTCACACTCCAGGTAAACCTCCGATACTCCTAGGTACACCTCTGACAATCCCAGGTCTCCTGCGACACTCCCAGGTATAACCTCCGACACTCCAGGTACCTTTGAGATTCCCAGGTACTCCACTGACCTCCTGGGTACACCTCTGACACTCCCAGGTCTCCCTCTGACCTCCATGGTTTCACCTCTGAGACTCCCAGGCCCACACCTCCTGACCTCCCTAGTACACCTCCGATATTCCCAGGTATACCTCCGATATTCCCAGGTACACCTCCGATACTCCCAGGTACACCTTTGAGACTCCCAGGTACTTCACTGACACTCCTGGTACACCTCTGACACTCCACATTACACCTCCTGATATTCCCAGGTACACCTCCTGACACTCCCCAGGTCCGCCTCCGGCCTCCCAGGTACCGCTCCGACACTCAGGTAAACCTCCCGATATTCCCTGGGGTACACCTCTGGCCTCCCAGGTACCTCCTGACCTCCTAGGTGTTGTCCTCTGACAGACCTGAGCACCTCTGACTCCCAGGTACACCTCCTGACTCCCAGGTACATCTCCCAGCCTCCCAGCAGCTACACCTCTGACCTCCCAGGTACCTGCCTCTGACACTCCCAGGTACACCCCTCCGATACTCCCACCTTCGATGCTCCCAGGTACACCTTTGGACTCCCAGGTGCTTCACTGACCTCCCTGGTATACCTCTGACATTCTTGGGTACACCCCTGTTGCTCCCAGGTGCACATTCTGATGCTCCCAGGTGCACCTCTGACACTCCCAGGTCCGCCTCCGACCTCCCAGGCCTGCTCAGGCACTCCCAAGTAAACCTCCGATACTCCCTAAATTTTTACTCTGACACTCCAGGTACACCTCCTGACACTCTGGTATTCCTCCTGACACTCCTGGTACACCTCTGGCCTCCTGGGGCACACCTCAAGACTTCTGGTACACCTCCGACACTCCAAGGTGCACCTCTTTCACACCCTGGTTGCTCCCCTGACACTCCCAGTACACCTCAGACACTCCAGGTACACCTCAGACACTCCAGGTACCTCTGACACTCCCTGGTACACCTCAGACACTTCTAGGTGCCACACCTCTCACACTCACTGGGTACACCTCCTCCTCCCAGGTACTCCTGTGACACTCCCTGGTATTTCTCTGACACTCCATGTACACCTCCGACACTCCCAGGATCACCTCCTGACGCCTCCCAGGTACTCAGCAGCCTCCCTGTTTTACTGACACTCCCAGGTGCACCTATGACACTCAGGTACACCTTCGACACTCAGGTACACCTCAGACACTCCCAGGTACACCCAGACACTCCCAGGTACCTTCTCACACTCCCAGGTACCTGAGCACTCCCGGGTACACCTCCTGACTCTCCCAGGTACCTCCCCCGACACTCAAGGTACACCTCTGACACTCCCAGGTACTCCTCCTGGCTCCTGGTTCACCACTGACACACCCAGGTACACCTCTGACCTCCCACATGCACCTTCGATATTCCCCAGGTACCTCCGATATTCCCAGGTACACCTCTGATACTCCCAAATTTTACCTTTGAACTCCCAGGTACTCCACTGACACTCCCTGGTACACTCTGACCAATCCCAGGTACTCCTCAGCCTCCCTGGTTCACCTTTGAGACTCCCAGGTACACCTCTGACACTCCCTGGTACACCTCCGATATTCCCCAGGTGCCTCCGATATTCCCAGGTGCACCTCTGATGCTCCCAGGTACACCTTTGAGACTCCCAGGTACTCCACTGACCTCCTGGTGCACCTCTGCACTCCAGGTACTCCTCAAACACTCCCAGGCACACCTCTGACCTCCCAGGTACACCTCAGACACTCCAGGTACACCGCCCCTGACACTCCCTAGTACACCTCCTGACACTCCCGGTACACCTTTGACACTCCCAGGTACACCTCCGACACTCCCAGGTACACCTCCATTACTCCCAGATGCACTTCTCACCTCCCAGGTACTACCTCCCCAACCTCCCAGGTACAACTCCGACACTCCCAGGTAAACCTCCGTGCTCTTAGGTGCACACCTCTGACAATCCCAGGTACTCCTGCGACACTCCCAGGTACACCTCCGACGCACTCCCAGGTACACCTCTGACACTCCAATTTACACCCCGATATTCCCAGGTACCTCCGATATTCCCAAGGTGCACCTCTGATGCTCCAGGTACACCTTTGGTTCCTTCCACTTCACTGACACTCCCTGGTGCACCTCTGACACTCCCAGGTACACCTCTGATATTTCCAGGTACACCTCTGACACTCCCAGGTCCGCCTCCGACACTCCCAGAGTTTTGCTCCGGCTTGCTCCCAGGTAAGCCTCCGATATTCCTAAATTTTAGTACAACTCCGACACTCCCAGGTAAACCTCCGACATTCTAGGTACACCTCTGACACTCCCAGGTACACCTCTGACACTCCCTAGGTATCCCTCAGACACCTGGTACACCTCCTGACACTCCCAGGTACACCTACAGCCTCCCAGGTACATCTCTGACACTCCCAGGTACCTCTGACACTCCCAGGTACACCTCTGACACTCCCAGGTACACCTCCGATGCTCCCAGGTACACCTCCGTGCTCCAGGTACACCTCTCACACTCTAGGTGCTCTCTGTCACTCCTGATACACCTCTGACACTCCAGGTACACCTCGATATTCCCAGGTACACCTCCGATATTCCCAGGTACACCTCCGATACTCCCAGGTACACCTTTGAGACTCCCAGGTACTTCACTGACACTCCCTGGTATACCTCTGACATTCGTACACCTGACACTCAGGTACACATTCTGATACTCCCAGGTACACCTCTGTTCCTCCCAGGTCCGCTTCCTCCAGGTATAACTCCGACCTCCCAAGTAAACCTCCGATACTCTAGGTACACCTCTGACACTCCCAGGTACACCTCCTGACCTCCTAGGTATTCCTCTGACACTCCCTGGTACACCTCCCTGACACTCGCAAGGAACACCTCAGACACTTCTGATACACCTCTGCCACTCCCAGGTACACCTCTTTCACCTGGTTCTCCCCTGACCTCCCAGGTACACCTCGAACCTCCCAGGTACACCTCAGACACTCCCAGGTACACCTCCTGACCTCCCTGGTACACCTCAGACATCTGGGTACACCTCACACTCGCAGGTACACCTCTCACACCTCCCAGGCTCTGTGACACTCCCTGGTATTTCTCTGACACTCCATGTACCTCCCGACTTCTCTCGTGCCTCTACTCCCAGGCACTCAGCAACCCTCCCTGGTACCTACTGACACTCTCCAGGTACACCCCTGACACTCCCATGCACCTTCGACACTCCCAGTTACACCTCAGACCTCCCAGGTACACCCCAGACACTCCCAGGTACACTTCTCCACCTCCCAGGTACCTCTCACACTCCCAGGTACACCTCTGACACTCCCAGGTACACCTCCCCACACTCCCAGGTACACATTTGACACTCCCAGGTACTCCACTGACATTCCCTGGTACACCTCTGACACTCCCAGGTACACCTCTGACACTGCCCAGGTACTCCGACACTCCCAGGTACACCTCCGACACTCCAGGTACCACCCACACTCCCAGGTGCACCTCCCGACACTCCCAGGTACACCTCTGACACTCCCAGGTACCTCTGACACTCCAGGTACACCTCTGACACTCCCAGGTACACCTCTGACACTCCCAGTACTCCACTGACATTCATATTATACCTCTGACACTCTCAGGTACGTCAAACCTCCGATATTCCTAGGTACACCTCTGACACTCCAGGTACACCTCGACACTCTAGGTATCCCTCTGACACTCCCAGGTACACCCCTCTGACCACTCCCAGGTGCACCTCTGACACTCCCAGGTACATCTCTGACCTCCCAGTACACCTCCGACACTCCCAGGTACCTCTGACACTCCCAGGTACACCTCCCGACACTCCAGGTACACCTCGATACTCCCAGGTACACCTTTGAACTCAGGTACTTCACTGGCCTCCCAGGTACACCTCAGACACACCCAGATACCCCTGACACTCCCAGGTACACATTCTGACACTCCAGGTACCTCCTAACCTCCCAGAGTGCACCTCGCTCCCAGGTACCTCGACACTCCCAGGTACACCTCGTACTCCCAGGTACACATCCCCTGGCTCCCAGTACCTCTGACACTCCAGGTATTCCTCTGACACTCCCAGGTACACCTCCCCACACCCTGAGTACACCTCAGACACTTCTGGTACACCTCCTGACACTCCCAGGTACACCCTCTTTCACACCTAGTTCTCCCCAGCTGCTCCCAGGTACACCTCAGACACTCCCATTACACCTCAGACACTCCTGGTACACCTCAGACACTCCCAGGTACACCTCTCACACTCATAGTGCACCCTCTCACCTCCCAGGTGTCCTGTGACACTCCTGGTATTTCTCTGACCTCCATGTACACCTCCTCACTCCCAGGATCACCTCTGACCTCTCCCAGGTACTCAACTGGCCTCCCTGGTGCACCACTTTGACCTCCCAGGTACACCTATGACACTCCCAGGTACACCTTCGACACTCCCAGGTACCTCAGACACTCCCCAGGTACACCCCAGACTCTCCCAGTTTTTACTTCTCCTCCCAGGTACACATCAAGCACTCCAGGTACACCTCTGACTCTCCCAGGTACCTCTGACCTCCCAGGTACACCTCTGAGCCTCCAAGGTACTCCTCTGACATTCCCCTGGTTCACCTGACACACCCAGGTACACCTCTGACCTCCCAGGTACACAGCAGTATTCCCAGGTGCACCTCCCGATATTCCCAGGTACCTCTGATACTCCCCAGGTACACCTTTGAGACTCCAGGTGCTCACTGACACTCCCCTGGTACACCTCTGACAATCCCAGGTACTCCTCGGCTTGCTCCTGGATTACCTTTGGGGCTTTCCAAGTACACCTCCTGACACTCCTGGTACACCTCCGATATTCCCAGGTACCTCCCGATATTCCCAGGTACACCTCGTCTCCCAGAGTACACCTTTGAGACTCCCAGGTACTCCACCTGGCTCCTGGTGCCTCTGCACTCCAGGTACTTGCTCCTCTGGCTTGCTCCCAGGCACACCTCTGACACTCCCCAGGTACACCTCATGAACACTCCCAGGTGCACCGCTGGCCTCCCCCAAGTACACCTCCTGGCTTGCTCCAGTACCTTTGACACTCCCAGGTACACCTCCGACACTCCCAGGAGTCCCTCAATACTCCCAGGTACACTTCTCACGCTCCAGGTGCACCTCTGACACTCCCAGGTGCAACTCCGACACTCCCAGATGAGCCTCCACGTGCTCTGGGTGCACCTCTGACAGTCCCAGGTACTCCTGGAGCACTCCCAGGTGCCGACACTCCCAGGTACACCTCTGACACTCCAGGTACGCCTTGATATTCCCAGGTACACCTCCGATATTCTGGGTACACCTCTGATACTCCCAGGTACACCTTTGAGACTCCCAGGTGCTTCACTGACTCCCTGGTACACCTCCTGACACTCCCGTTACACCTCTGATATTCCCCAGGTACCTCCCAGCACTCCCAGGTCCGCCTCCCGACACTCAGTACAACTCCGACACTCCCAGGTAAACCTCCGACCTTCTGGGTACACCTCTGACACTCCCAGGTACCACCTCCTGACACTCCCTAGGTATCCACTCAGGCACCTGGTACACCTCCTGACACTCCCAGGTACACGCCTCCCCCAGGCCTCCCAGGTACATCTCCTGACACTCCCAGGTACCTCTGACACTCCCAGGTACACCTCTGACACTCCCAGGTACACCTCCGATGCTCCCAGGTGCCACCTCCGTGCTCTGGGTACACCTCTCACACTCTAGGTGCTCTCTGTCACTCCTGATGCACACCTCTGACACTCCAGGTACACCTCGATGATACAGGTACACCTCCGATATTCCCAGGTACACCTCCCGATACTCCCAGGTACACCTTTGCTTGACTCCCAGGTACTTCACTGACACTCCCTGGTATACACTCTGACATTCGTGCACCTGACACTCAGGTACACATTCTGATACTCCCAGGTACACCTCTGTTCCTCCCAGGTCCGCTTCCTCCAGGTATAACTCCGACCTCCCAAGTAAACCTCCGATACTCTAAGTACACCTCTGACACTCCCAGGTACACCTCCTGACCTCCTAGGTATTCCTCTGACACTCCCTGGTACACCTCCCCTGACACTCGCAAGGAACACCTCAGACACTTCTGATACACCTCTGCCACTCCCAGGTACACCTCTTTCACCTGGTTCTCCCCTGACCTTTCCAGGTACACCTCGAACCTCCCAGGCCCACACCCTCAGACACTCCCAGATGCACCTCCTGACCTCCCTGGTACACCTCAGACATCTGGGTACACCTCACACTCGCAGGTACACCTCTCACACCTCCCAGGCTCTGTGACACTCCTGGTATTTCTCCTGACACTTTCCATGTACCTCCCGACTTCTCTCGTGCCTCTACTCCCAGGCCACTCAGCAACCCCTCCGTGGTACCTACTGACACTCTCCTAGTACACACCTGACACTCCCATGCACCTTCGACACTCCCACATTACACCTCAGACCTCCCAGGTACACCCCAGACACTCCCAGGTACACTTCTCCACCTCCCAGGTACCTCTCCCACACTCCCAGGTACACCTCTGACTCTCCCAGGCCCACCTCCCCAGCACTCCCAGGTACACATTTGACACTCCCCAGGTACTCCACTGACATTCCCTGGTACGCCTCTGGCTTGCTCCCAGGTACACCTCTGTCCTGCCCAGGTACTCCGACACTCCCAGGTACACCTCCGACACTCCAGGTACTGCACCCACACTCCCAGTGCACCTCCACGACACTCCAGGTACACCTCTGGCTTGCTCCCAGGTACCTCTGACACTCCAGGTACACCTCTGACACTCCCAGGTACACCTCTGACACTCCCATTACTCCACTGACATTCATATTTTTACCTCTGACACTCTCAGGTACGTCCATTTGTTCAAATGCACCTCTGTTGCTCCCAGGTACATCTCTGTTGCTCCCAGGTACACCTCCGTGTTCCCATTTTAACTTTCACAATGCTCCCGGGTACCTTTGGGAACTCCCAGGTACTCCACTGACTCCCTGGTACACCTCCCAGCAATCCCATTGCTCTCCTGGCCTCCCTGAATTCACACTGAGGCTCCCAGGTACCTCGACACTCCCTAATCCTCCGATATTCCCAGGTACCTCCCGATGTTTCCAGAGTACACCTCTGATACTCCCAGGTACACCTTCCAGAACTCCCAGGTACTCCACTGGCCTCCTGGTTGCACCTCTGACACTCCCAGGTACTCCTCTGACACTCCCAGGCACGCCTCTGACACTCCCAGTTACACCTCGAACACTCCCAGGTACACGCTGACACTCCCAAGTACACCTCTGACACTCGAAGTACACCTTTGACCTCCCAGGTACACCTCCGGCCTCCCAGTGCCTGCTCCAGGTACCTTCTCACGCTCCCAGGCACACCTCTGACACTCCCAGGTACAACTCCACGGCACTCCCAGGTAAACCTCCGATTCTCCTAGGTACACCTCGACAATCCCAGGTACTCCTGCGACACTCCCAGGTACACCTCCGACACTCCAGGTACACCTCTGACTTGCTCCCAGGTACAAATGTTCCCAGGTACACCTCCGATGTTCCCAGGTACCCTCTGATACTCCCCAGGTACACCTTTGACACTCCCAGGTGTACTGACACTCCTGGTACACCTCTGACACTCCCAGGTACACCTCTGATATTCCCAGGTACCTCTGACCTCCCAGGTCCGCCTCCGACACTCCCAGGTACAGCTCCGGCCTCCCCGGGTAAACCTCCCGATATTCCTAGGTACACCTCTGACACTCCCAGGTACACCTCTGACACTCCTAGGTATCCCTCTGACACACCCTAGTACCTCTGACACTCCAGGTACACCTCTGACACTCCCAGGTACATCTCTGACACTCCCAGTGCCTCCGGCTTGCTCCCAGGTACACCTCCCAGCACTCCCAGGCCCACCTTCAGTATTCCCCACATGCACCTCCCGATATTCCCATTACACCTGCTGATACTCCAGGTACACCTTTGAGGGGCTACAGGTACTCACTGGCCTCCCTAGGCACACCTCTTCTGACACTCCCAGGTGCTCCTCTGACACTCCATGGTTCACCTCTGAGACTCCCAGGTGCACACCTCTGACTTGCTCCCTAATTTCTCCGATATTCCCAGGTACACCTCCGATATTCCCAGGTACACCTCCCGATGCCTCCCCGTTGCACCTTTGAGACTCCCAGGTGCTTCTTTGACACTCCTGGTGCACCTCTGACCTCCCAGGTGCACCTCCTGATCTTCCCAGGTTACCTCTGACACTCCCAGGTCCGCCTCCGACACTCCAGGTACAGCTCCGACAGTCCCAGGTAAACCTCCCGACATTCCTGCATTTTTACTCCCAGCACTCCCAGGTACACCTCTGACACTCCCTAGGTATCCTCTGACACACCTAATTTACGCCTCTGGCCTCCCAGGTACCTCCGTCCTCCCAGGTACATCTCTGACACCCCCAGGTTTTCAACCTCCCAGGTACCTCCCCAGCTCCCAGGTACACCTCCCGATACTCCCAGGTACCTCTCACACTCCTAGGTACTCTCTGTCACTCTGATACACCTCTGACCTCCCAGGTACACCTCCGATAATCCCAGGTACACCTCCCGATATTCCCGGTACCCCTCCGATACTCCCAGGTACTGCCCAGAGACTCCCAGGTACTTCCATACTCTGACATTCGCAGTTGCACCCCTGACACTCCCAGGTGCACATTCTGATGCCTCCCAGATTACGCCTCAGCACTCCCCGCCTCCGACACTCCCAGGTCACCAACTCCGACACTCCCAAGTAAACCTCCGATACTCCCTAGGTACCTCACCAACACTCCCAGTACACCTCTGACTTACTCTAGGTATTCCTCTGACATTCCTGGTACACCTCCCGGCACTCTGGTACACCTCAAGACACTTCTGGTACACCTCTGACACTCCCAGAGTACACCTCTTTCACACCTGATTCTCCCCTGACTTGCTCCCAGGTACACCTCAGGCACTCCCAGGTACACCTCAAACCTCCAGAGTACACCTCTGACACTCCCTAGTACACCTCAGACACTTCGTTACACCTCTCCCCACACTCGCAGTACACCTCTCCCACACTCCCCAGGTACTCCTGTGGCCTCCCTGTTATATCTCTGACACTCATGTTGCACCTCCGGCCTCCCAGGTACACCTCCTGACACTCCCAGGTACTCAGCTTGCTGGTACACCACCCCACCTCCCAGGTACACCTATGACACTCCAGCACACCTTCGACACTCCCAGGTACACCTCAGACACTCCCAGGTACACCCCAGACACTCCCAGGTACACTTCTCACACTCAGGTACACCTCTGACACTCCCAGGTACACCTCTGCTCTCCCAGGTACACCTCTGACCTCCCAGGTACACCTTTGACCTCCCAGGTACTCCACTGACATTCCTGGTACACCTCTGACACTCCCAGGTACACCTCTGACACTCCCTGTACACCTCCGATATTCCCAGATACACCTCCATCAATTGGTACACCTCCGATACTCCCAGGTACACCTTTGAGACTCCCAGGTATTTCACTGACACTCCCTGGTACCTCTGACACTCCCAGGTACCTCTGATATTCCCGTACACCTCTGACACTCCCAGGTCCGCCTCCGACACTCCCAGGTACAACTCCGACACTCCCAGGTAAACCTCCGATATTCTAGGTACACCTCTGACACTCCCAGGTACACCTCTGACACTCCAAGGTATTCCTCTGACACTCCTGGTACCTCCCTGACACTCCCAGGTACACCTCTGACCTCCCAGGTACATCTCTGACACTCCCAGGTACACCTCTGACACTCCCAGGTACACCTCTGACACTCCCAGGTACACCTCCGATACTCCCAGGTACACCTCCTGACCTCCCAGGTACCTCCTGACACTCCTAGGCACTCCTCTGTCACTCCTGATACACCTCTGACACTCCCAGGTACCTCCGATATTCCCAGGTACCTTTGACCTCCCAGGTACTCACACAGCCTCCTGGTACCTCTGGCCTCCCACCGCCTGACACTGCCAGGTACACCTCCGACACTCCCAGTGCACCTCCACGACTCCCAGGTACACTCTCACACTCAGGTACATCACCGACACTCCCAGGTACCTCTGACCTCCCAGGTACACCTCTCAGCACCCCCAAGGTACACGTCTGACCTCCCAGGTACACCTCTGACACTCCCAAGTACTCCACTGACATTCCATGGTACCCTCTGATACTCCCAGGTACACGTCCATTACTCCCAGATACACCTCTGACACTCCCAGGTACATCTCTGACACTCCCAGGTACACCTTTGATATTCCCAGGTACCTCTGATACTCCCAGGTACAGCTTTGAGACTCCCAGGTACTCCACTGACACTCCCAGGTACACCTCTGACACTCCCAGGTACACCTTCGATATTCCCAGGTACACCTCCGATATTCCCAGGTACACCTCTGATACTCCCAGGTATACCTTTGAGACTCCAAGGTACTCCACTGACACTCCCTGGTACACCTCTGACACTTCCAGGTACTCCTCTGACACTCCCTGGTTCACCTCTGAGACTCCTAGGTACACCTCTGACACTCCCTGGTACACCTCCGATATTCCCAGGTACACCTCCGATATTCCCAGGTACACCTCCGATACTCCCAGGTACACCTTTGAGACTCCCAGGTACTTCACTGACACTCCCTGGTATACCTCTGACATTCCCAGGTACACCTCTGACTATCAGGTAAACCTCCGACACTCTAGGTACACCTCTAACACTCCCAGGTACACCATGACCTCCCAGGTACACCGCTGACACTGGCAGGTACACCTCAGACACTGCCAGGTACACCTCGAACACCAGGTACACATCAGACACTCCCAGGTATATCTGAACCACTCCAGGTGCACCTCTGACACCCAAGTGCACCTCTGGCACTCCCAGGCACACCTCTGACACTCCCAGGTACACCTCCAAGCACTCCCAGGTACACCTCCGACACTCCAACTACACCTCTGACACTCCCAAGTACACCTTTGACACTCCCATCCTCCGACACTCCCAGGTACACCTCCGATACTCCCAGGTACTTCTCACGCTCCCAGGTACACCTCTGACACTCCCAGGTACAACTCCGATACTCCCAGGTAAGCTCCCGTGCTCCTAGGTACACCTCTGACAATCCCAGGTACTCCTGCGACACTCCCAGGTACCTCCGACACTCCCAGGTACCTCTGACCTCCCAGGTACACCTTCGATATTCCCAGGTACACCTCCGATATTCCCAGGTACACCTCTGATACTCCCAGGTATCGAGACTCCCAGGTACTCACGACACTCCCTGGTACACTCGACACTCCCAGGTACTCCTCTGACACTCCATGGTTCACCTCTGAGACTCCTGGTACACCTCGACACTCCTGGTACACCTCCCGATATTCCCAGGTACACCTCCGATATTCAGGTACACCTCCGATATTCCCAGGTACACCTCCGTCTCCCAGGTACACCTTTGAGACTCCCAGGTACTTCACTGAAACCCCTGGTATACCTCTGACATTCCCAGGCACCCCTGACACCCCAGCAAACCTCCGATACCCTAGGTACACTCCTAACACTCCCAGGTACACCGCTGACACTCCCAGGTACACCCCTGCTGACACTGCAGGCACACCCCTGAACACTGCCAGGTACACCCCAGACACCAGGTACACATCAGACACTCCCAGGTACATCTCAGACACCAGTGCACCTCTGACACACCAAGTACCTCGACACTCCCAGGCACACCTCTGACACTCCCAGGTACACCCCAGACACCCAGGTACACCGCTGACACTCCTAATCCACACCTCTGACACCCAAGTACACCTGACACTCCCAGGTACACCTCCGACACTCCCAGGCACCTCCGATACTCCCTGCACACCTCACGCCCCAGGTACACCTCTGACACTCCCAGGTACAACTCCGATACCCCCAGGTAAACCTCCGGATACTCCTAGGCCACCTCCTGACAATCCCAGGTACTCCTACGACACTCCCAGGAACACCCCACACTCCCAGGCACACCTCTGACACTCCAGGTACACCTTCGATATTCCCAGGTACACCTCCGATATTCCCAGGTACACCCTGTTACTCCCAGGTACACTTTTGAGACCCAGGTACTCCACTGACACTCCCTGGTACACCTCTGACACTCCCAGGTACTCCTCTCGGACACATCCATGGTTCACCTCTGAGACTCCAGGACACCTCTGCACACTCCTAGGTACTCCTCTGTCACTCCCTGATACACCTCTGACACTCCCCAGGTACACCTGATATTCCCTGGTACACCTCCGATATTCCCAGGTACACCTCCATACTCCCAGGTACACCTTTGAGACTCCCAGGTACTTCACTGACACTCCCTGGTATACCTCTGACATTCGCAGGCACACCCCTGACACTTGCACACATTCTGATACTCCCAGGCACACCTCTGACACTCCCAGGTCCGCCTCCGACACTGAGGTACAATCCTGAACTTCCAAGTAAACCTCCGATACTCCTAGGTACACCCTGACACTCCCCAGGCACACCTCTGACACCCTAGGTATTCCTCTGACACCCCTGGCACACCCTGACACTCGCAGGTACACCTCAGACACTTCCTGGTACAACTCCTGACACTCCCCAGGCACACCTCTTTCACACCCTGGTTCTCCCCCTGACACTTGCACACCCCACACCCCCAGGCACACCTCCAGACACCCCAGGCACACCTCTGACACTCCTGGACACACCTCCAGACCCCTGTGGCACACCTCTCACACCAGCAGGCACACTCACACCCCAGGTACTCATGTGACACTCCCTGGTATATCTCTGATACTCATGCTGCACACCTCCGACACTGGCACACCCTGACACTCCCCAGGCTCAACTGACACACCCTGGCACACCACTGACACTCCAGGCACACCTATGACACTCCAACGCACACCTCTCGACACTCCCCAGGAAACCAGACACCCCAGGCATACCCCAGACACTCCAGGACACACTTTTCACAATCCCAGCACCTCTGACACCCCTGGCACACCCTCTGACTCTCCCAGGCACACCTCTGACACTCCCCAGGCACACACCTTGACACTCCCAGGTACTCCACTGACATTCCCTGGTACACCCTGACACCCCAGGCACACCTCTGACACCCCTGTACACCTGATATTCCCAGATACACCTGATATTCCCAGGTACACCTCCGATACTCCCAGGTACACCTTTGAGACTCCCAGGTACCACTGACACTCTGGTACACCTCACACTCCCAGGTACACCTCTGATATTCCCAGGTACACCTCTGACACCCAGGTCCGCCTCCGACACTGGTACAACCCGACACTCCCAGGTAAACCTGATATTCCTAGGTACACCTCTGACACTCCCAGGTACACCTCTGACACTCCAAGGATTCCTCTGACACCCTGGCACACCTCTGACACTCCGGCACACCTCTGACACCCCAGGCACATCTCTGACACTCCCAGGTACACCTCTGACACTCCCAGACACCTCTGACACTCCCAGGTACACCTCCGATACTCCCAGGTACACCCTCTGACACCCCAGGCACACCTCTGACACTCCCAGTACCTCTGTCACTCCCTGATACACCTCTGACACTCCCAGGTACACCTGATATTCCCAGGCACACCTGACACTCCCAGGTACTCCACTGACATCCCTGGCACACCTCTGACACACCCCAGGCACACCCTGACACTGCCAGGTACACCCCCGACACTCCCAGATACACCTCCGACACCCTGCACACTTCTACACAGCACACATCACCGACACCCCAGGCACACCTCTGACACCCCAGGTACACCCCCACACCCCAAGGCACACGTCTGACACCTGCAAGCACCCCAATCTGACACTCCACCTGACATTCCATGGTACACCTCTGATACTCCCAGGTACACGTCCGACACTCCCAGATACACCTCTGACACTCCCAGGCACATCTCTGACACTCCCAGGTACACCTTGATATTCCCAGGCACACCTCTGATACTCCCAGGCACAGTTTGAGACTCCCAGGAACTCCACTGACACTCCCAGGTACACCTCTGACACTCCGGCACACTCGATATTCCCAGGTACACCTCCGATATTCCCAGGTACACCTCTGATACCCCAGGTATACCTTTGAGACCTGCCACATCTCACTGACACCCCTGCACACCTCTGACACTTCCAGGTACCCCTGACACTCCCTGGTTCACCTCTGAGACTCCTAGGACACCTCTGACACTCCCTGGTACACCTCCGATATTCCCAGGTACACCTCCGATATTCCCAGGTACACCTCCGATACTCCCCAGGTACACCTACAGACTCCCAGGACTTCACTGACACCCCTGGTATACCTCTGACATTCCAGGCACACCTCTGACTCCCAGGTAAACCTCCGATACTCCAGGCACACCCCCACTCCCCAGGACACACCGCTGACACTCCCAGGCACACCCGCTGACACTGGCAGGTCACTCCTCAGACACTCCAGGCACACCTCAGACACTGCCGGTGCACACATCAGACACTCCCAGGCATATCTCAGACACTCCAAGGTGCACCTCTGACACACCCAAGTGCACCTCTGGCACTCCCCAGCAACACCTCTGACACCCCAGGTACACCTCAAACACTCCCAGGCACACCGCTGACACTCCCAACCACACTCTGACACCCCACACCTTGACACTCCCAGGTACACCTCCGACACTCCCAGGCACACCTCCGATACCCCAGGTACACCTCACGCTCCCAGGCACACCTCTGACACTCCCAGGTACAACTCCCGATACTCCCAGGAAAGCTCCGATACTCCTAGGTACACCTCTGACAATCCCAGGTACTCCTGCGACACTCCCAGGCACACACCTCCGACACCCCAGGCACACCTCTGACACTCCCAGGCACACCTTCGATATTCTTCGCATACCTCCGATATTCCAGGCACACCTCTGATACTCCCAGGTACTTCTTGAGACTCCTGTACTCCACTGACACCCTGGCACCCTGACACTCCCAGGTACTCCTCTGACACTCCATGGTTCACCCTGAGACTCCCTGGTACACCTCTGACACTCCCCTGGCACACCTCCGATATTCCCAGGCACACCTGATATTCCCAGGCACACCTCCTGATACTCCCAGGCACACCTTGAGACTCCCAGGTTTCACTGACACTCCCTGGTACACCTCTGACACCCCAGGCACACCTCTGATATTCCCAGGCACACCTCTGACACTCCCCAGGTCCATCTGACACCCTGTACAACCTGGATATCCCAGGCACACCCCAACACCCCAGGCACACCCCTGACACCCCTAGGCATCCCTCACACTCCCCTGGTACACCTCTGACACTCCCCAGGCACACCTCTGACACTCCCAGGCAAATCTCTGTCACCCCAGGCACACCTCTGACACTCCCAGGCACACCTCTGACAAACCCAGGTACACCTCCGATACTCCCAGGCACACCTCTCACACCCTAGGTACTCCTCTGTCACTCCCTGATACACCCTGACACTCCCAGGTACACCTCCTGATATTCCCGAGGCACCTCCGATATTCCCAGGCACACCTCCATACCTGCCATACCCTTGAGACTCCCAGGCACTTCCACTGACACCCCTGGTACCTCTGACATCTGCAGGCACACCCCGACACCACCAGGCACATTCTGACACCCGGTACACCTCTGACACCCCTGGTCCGCCTCCGACACTCCCCAGGTACAACCCGACACTCCCCAAGTAAACCCTCCGATACTCCTAGGCACACCCTGACACCCCAGGCACACCTCTGACACTCCTAGGCATTCCTCTGACACCCCTGGCACACCTCTGACACCTGCAGCACACCCCAGACACTTCCTGGTACACCTCTGACACTCCCAGGCACACCCCTTTCACACCCCTGGTTCTCCCCTGACACTCCCAGGACACCCCAGACACCCCACACCTCAGACACTCCCTGGCACACCTGATATTCCCAGGCACACCTCCGATATTCCGGCACACCACACTCCCAGGTACACCTTGTGACTCCCAGGTACCTTCACTGACACTCCCTGGTAACCTCTGACTATTCCCAGGTACACCTCTGATATTCCCAGGTACAACCTTTGACACTCCAGGTCCGCCACCGACACTCCCAGGTACAACCTGATACCCAGGTAAACCTCCGATATTCCTAGGTACACCTCTGACACTCCGTCCACCCTGACACTCCCAGGCATCCTCTGACACTCCTGGCACACCTCGACACTCCCAGGCACACCTCTGACATCCCAGGCACATTCTTGACACTCCCAGGCACACCCTGACACCCCAGGCACACCTCTGACACTCCCCAGGCACACCTCCGATACACCCAGGCATACCTCTCACACTCCCAGGTACCCTCTGTCACTCCCTGATACACCTCTGACACTCCCCAGGTACACCTCCGATATTCCCAGGCACACCTCCGATATTCCCAGGTACACCTCCGATAATCCCAGGCACACCTTTGAGACTCCCAGGCACTTCACTGACACTCCCTGGTATACCTCTGACATTCGCAGGCACACCCCTGACACCCATACACATTCTGATACTCCCACACTCCTGACACTTGGTGTCCGCCTCTGACACTTGCACAACCCGACACTCCTGCAACCTCCGATACTCCTAGGGCCACCTCTGACACTCCCCAGTCACACCCATGACACTTAGGCATTCCTCTGACACTCCCCTGGCACACCTCTGACACTCGCAGGTACACACCCCAGACACTTCCTGGCACACCCCCAACACCCCAGGCACACCTCACACCCTGGTTCTCCCTGACACCCCAGGCACCCCGAGACCCCAGGCACACCCCAGACACTCCCAGGCACACCCTGACACTCCCCTGGCACACCCTCAGACACTCTAGGCACACCCCCACACTCGCAGGCACACCTCTCACACTCCCCAGGCACTCCGTGACACCCCTGGCATATCTCTGACACTCCATGTACACCTCCGACACTCCCAGGCACACCTCTGACACTCTCAGGCACTCAACTGACACTCCTGGTACCCCACTGACACTCCAGGCACACCTATGACACCGGGCTCCCACTGACATTCCTGGTACACCTCTGACACTCCCAGGCACCGCTGACACTGCCAGGCACACCTCCGACTCCCCAGGCACACCTCCGACACTCCCCAGGCACACCCCCACACCCCAGGCACACCTCCGACACCCCAGGCACACCTCTGACACTCCCAGGCACCCTCTGACACTCCAAGGTACACCTCTGACACCCCAGGCACACCTCTGACATCCCAAGTACCCACTGACATTCCATGGTACACCCCTGATACTCCCAGCACACCCAGATACACCTCTGACACTTAGGTCACATCTCTGACACTCCCAGGCACACCTTTGATTCCCAGGCACACCTCTGATACTCCCAGGCAACCTTGAGACCCCAGGTACCACACTGACCCCTGACACCCCCACTCCCAGGTAAACCTGATACTCCTAGGTACACCTCTAACACTCAGGTACACCGCTGACATCCCAGGCACACTGCTGACACAGGACACCTCAGACACTGCCAGGCACACCCCAGACACCGCCAGGCACACATCAGACACCCCAGGCACATCTCGACACCCAGTGCACCCTCACACACCCAAGTGCACCTCTGACACTCCCAGGCACACCTCTGACACTCCCGGCACACTGACAATCGCAGGCACCACACTCCCAACTACACCTCTGACACTCCATGCCCCTTGACACTCCCCAGGCACACCTCCGACACTCCCAGGCACACCTCCGATACTCCCAGGTACACTCTCACGCCCCAGGTACACCTCTGACACTCCCAGGCACAACCTCGATAATTCCCAGGTAAACCTCCTCCAATACCCTAGGCACCTCTGACAATCCCAGGTACTCCTTGCGACACCCAGGCACACCTCCTCCGACACTCCCAGGCACACCTCTGACACCCCAGGCACAACTTCGATATCTCCAGGTACCTCCGATATTCTGCGCCACTTGATACTCCAGGTTCACCTGAGACTCTGCAGGCACTCCACTGACACTCCTTGGCACACCTCTGACACCCCAGTACCCTCTGACACTCCATGGTTCACCTCTGAGACTCCCAGGCACACCCCTGACACACTCCCTGGCACACCTCCGATATTCTCGGGCACACCTCCGATATTCCCAGGCACACCTCCGATACTCCCAGGTACACCTTGAGAGTCCCAGGTACTTCACTGACACTCCCTGTTACACCTCTGACACCCCAGGCACACCTCTGATATTCCCAGGTCACCCCTGACACTCCCAGGCACACCTCTGACACTCCCAGGTCCGTCTCCCGACACTCCTCAGGTACAACCTGACACCCCAGGTAAACCTCCGATATTCCTAGGCACACCTCTGACACTCAGATACACCTCTGACACTCCTAGGTATCCCTCTGACACTTTTTGGCACACCTCACCCCAGGCACACCTCTGACGCACCCAGTACATCTCTGACACTCCCAGGTACACCTCTGACACTCCCAGGCACACCTCTGACACCTGGTAAACCTCTGATACCCCAGGCACACCTTCACACTCCCAGTACTCTCTGTCACTCCCTGATACACCTCTGACACTCAGGTACACCTCCGATATTCCATACACCTCCGATATTCCAAGCACACTCCGATACTCCCATACTCCTTTGAGACTAGGTACATTCACTGACACTCTGGTATACCTCTCTGACATTCGCAGGCACACCCTGACACTCCCAGGCACACATTCTGATACCCCCAGGTACACCTCTGACACTCCCAGTTCCGCCTCCGACACCCCAGGCACAACCTGACACCCTGCAAACCTCCTGATACCCTAGGCACACTCTGACACTCCCAGGCACACCTCTGACACTCCCAGGTATTCCTCTGACACTCCCTGGCACACCCTGACACCTCAGGCACACCCCAGACACTCCCTGGCACACCTCTGACACTCCCAGGCACACCCCTTTCACACCCTGGTTCTCCCCTGACACCCCAGGTGCCATCCCAGACACCCCAGGCACACCCCAGACACTCCCAGGCACACCCCTGACACCCCTGGCACACCCTCAGACACTCTAGGCACACCTCACACCTGCAGGTACACCTCACACTCCCAGGCACTCCTGCACCCCTGGCATATCTCTGACACCAACACCCCAGGCACACCTCTGACACTCCCAGGCACTCAACTGACACCCTGGCACACCACTGACACCCCAGGCACACCCATGACACTCCCACGCACACCTCGACACCCCAGGCACACCTCCAGACACCCCAGGCACACCCAGACACCCCAGGCACACCTCACACCCCAGGCACCTCTGTCACTCCCCTGATACTCCTGACACTCCAGGCACACTCTGATATCCCCAGGCACACCTCCCGATACTCCCAGGCACCTTGAGACTGTACTTCACTGACACCCCTGGCATACCTCTGACATTCGCAGGTACACCCCTGACACTCCCAGGCACACATTCTGATACTCCCAGGCACACCTGACACTCCCAGGTCCGCCTGACACTCCCAGGTCAACAACTCCGACACTCCCAAGTAAACCCTTCGATACCCTAGGCACACCCTCTGACACTCCCAGTTACACCTCTGACACTCCCTAGGTATTCCTCTGACACTCTGGCACACCTCTGATACCCAGGTACACCCCAGACAACTCCTGGTACACTCCCTCGACACTCCCGCACTTTCCACACCTGGTTTTCCACCACCCTGACACCCCCAGGCACACCTCTGACACTCCCAGGCACACTCTGACACTCCAGGCACACCTTGACACTCTCGGGCTAACCTCTGACACCCCAGCACACCTCTGACATTCCCAGGTACCTCTGACACCTCAGGTACACGTCTGACACTCCCAGGCACTGACATTCCCCTACACCTCTGACCTCCAGGCACACGTCCGACACCCCAGATACCTCTGACACTCACAGGCACACAACTGACACCCCCAGGCACACCTCCCAGGCACTCCACTGACACTCCCAGTACTCCCCTGTCACCCCTGATACACCTCTAACACTCCCAGGTACACCCGTGACACCCCAAGCACACCGCTGACACTGCCTTGTACACTTCTCAGACACTGCCAGGCACACCACCGACACCCCAGGTACACCTCTGACACTTGCTAACCTCAGACACTCCCTGGCACACTCCTGACACTCAGGACACCCTGGACACCCCAGCAGGCACACCCCAGACACTCCGTCCCCAGGCACTCCCCAGGCACACTTCTCCACAATCGCAGGCACACCTCCACGCCCAGGCACACATCTGACACTCCCAGGCACACCTCTGACACCCCAGGTGCACACCTCTGAAACTCCCAGGTACACCTATGACATTCCCAGGCACACTCTGACACTCCCAGGCACACCTTCGATATTCCCAGGCACACCTGATATTCCCAGGTACACTGATACTCCCAGGTTCACCTTTGAGACTCCCAGGTACTCCACTGACACCTTGTACACCTCTGACACTTCCCAGGCACTTTGACACTCCATGGTTCACCTCTGAGACTCCCCAGGTACACCTCTGACATTCTGCACACCTCGATATTCCCAGGTACACCTCGATATTCCAGGCACACCTCCGATACTCCCAGGTACACCTTGAGAGTCCCAGGTACTTCACTGACACTCCCTGGCACACCTCTGACACTGGCACACCTCTGATATTCCCAGGTACACCTCTGACACCCCAGGCATAATCTGACACTCCCAGGTCCGTCTCCGACACTTGCACAACCTGACACCCCAGGTAACCTCCGATATTCCTAGGTACACCCTGACACTCCCCAGATACACCTCTGACACTTAGGTATCCCTCTGACACTTCTGCACACCTCTGACACTCCCCAGGTACACCTCTGACGCACCCAGGTACATCTCTGACACTCCCCAGGTACACCTCTGACACCTTCCAGGCCTCTGACACTCCCAGGTAAACCTCCGATACCCCCAGGCACACCTCTCACACTCCTAGGTACTCCTCTGTCACTCCCTGATACCTCTGACACTCCAGGCACACCTCCTGATATTCCCAGGCACACCTGAATATTCCCAAGCACACTGATACTCCAGGCACTCCTTGAGACTCCAGGTACTCCACTGACACTCCCTGCACCTCTGACATCTGCAGGCACACCCTGACACTCCAGGCACACATTCTGATAACCCCAGGTACACTCTGACACACTCCCAGTTCCTGGCCTGACACCCTGTACAACCCGACACTCAAGTAAACCTCCATACCTCTAGGCACACCTCTGACACTCCCCAGGCACACCCCACACTCCTAGGCATTCCTCTGACACTCCCTGGCACACCTCTGACACCACAGGTACACCTCAGACACTTCCTGGCACACCCCTGACACCCAGGCACACCCCCACACCCCTGGTCTCCCCCCTGACACCCCAGGCACACCTCAGACACCCCAGGCACACCCCAGACACCCCAGGCACACCTCTGACACTCCCTGGCACACCTCAGACACCTTAGTACACCCCACACTCTGCAGGCACACCTCACACCCCAGGCACTCCCTGTGACACTCCTGGCTATCTCTGACACCAACACCCCAGGCACACCTCTGACACTCCCCAGGCACTCAACTGACACTCCCTGGCACACCACCGACACTCCCAGGACACACCCATGACACCCCCATGCACACCCTCTGACACTCCCAGGTACACCTCAGACACCCCACACCCCAGACACTCCCCAGGCACACCTCCTCACACTCCTAGTACCCTCTGTCACCCCTGACACCTCTGACACTCCCCAGGCACACCTCCGATATTCCCAGACACCTCCTGATACTCCCCAGGTACACCTTGAGACTCCCAGGCACTCCACTGACACTCTGGTATACCTCTGACATCTGCAGGTACACCCGACACCCCCAGGCACACATTCTGATACTCCGTGCACACCTCTGACACTCCCAGGTCCGCCTCCGACACTCCCAGGTACAACTCCGACACTCCCAAGTAAACCTGATACCCTAGTACACCTCTGACACTCCCAGTTCACACCTCTGACACTCCTAGGTATTCTCTGACACTCCCTGGCACACCTCTGACACTCGCAGGTACACCCCTCAGACACTTCCTGGCACACCTCTGACACCCCAGGTACACCTCTTCACACCCTGGTTTTCCACTCACCTCTGACACTCCAGGCACACCTCTGACACTGCCAGGCACACCAGACACTCCCAGGTACTCCACGATACTCCCAGGTACACCCCTGACACCCCAGGCACACCTCCGACACTCCCAGGTACACCCTCTGACACCCCAGGCACACCTTGACACCTCCTGGTACACCCTCTGACACCCCAGGCACACCTCTGACATTCCCCAGGTACACCTCTGACACCTCAGGTACACGTCTGACACCCCAGGTACCTCACTGACATTCCCTGGTACACCTCTGACACTCCCAGGCACACGTCCGACACTCCCAGATACCTCTGACACTCACAGGTACACAACTGACACCCCAGGTACACCTCCCAGGTACTCCACTGACACCCTAGGTACTCCCCCACTCCCTGATACACCCCTAACACTCCCAGGCACACCGGTGACACTCCCAAGCACACCGCCTGACACTGCCTTGTACACTCTCAGACACCGCCAGGTACACCACCGACACTCCCAGGTACACCTCTGACACTCCCAGGTACACCCCAGACACTCCTGGCACACCCCTGACACTCCCAGGCACACTCCAGACACTCCCCAGGCACACCCCAGACACTCCCCAGGCACACCCCAGGCACCCCCAGGCACATTCTCACAACCGCAGGCACACCTCCGACACGCCCAGGCACACATCTGACACTCCCAGGCACACCCTGACACTCCCAGGCACACCTCTGACACCCAGGCACACCTATGACATTCTGCACACCTCTGACACCCAGGCACCCACTGACATTCCCTGGCACACCCTGACACTCCAGGCACACGTCCAACACTTCCAGACACACCTCCCAACACCCCAGGTACATCTGACACCCCAGGCACACCTCTGACACCCGTCACACCCTCTGACACTCCCAGGCACACCTCCTGATACTCCCAGGCACACTGCTGACACTCCCCAGGCCACCGCTGACACTGCCAGGTACACCAAAGACACTGCCAGGCACACCCCAGACACTGCCAGGCACACCCCAGACACTCCCAGGCACACCTCAGACACCCAAGGTGCTCCTCTGACACTCCCAGTCAGCACCTCTGACACTCCCAGGCACACCTCTGACACTCCCCACACTCCAGACACCCCTGGTACACCGCTGATACTCCCAGGCACACCCTTGACAACCTGCCACACCTCTGACACTCCCTAATGCACACCTGACACTCCAGTGGCACACCTGACACCCAGGCACACTTCTCACGCTCCCAGATACACTCCGACACTCCCAGGTACACCTGACACTCCCAGGCAAACCTCCGATACCCTTGGCACACCTCTCTGACACTCCCAGGCACACTTCTGACACTCCTAGGTATTCCTCTGACACCCCTGGTACACCTCTGACACTCCCCAGGTACATCTCACACACCTCCACACCTCTGACACTCCCAGGCACACCTCTTTCACTCTGGTTCGCCCCTGACACTCCCCAGGCACACCTCAGACACTCCCAGGCACACCTCAGACACCCCAGGCACACCCCTGACACTCTGGCAGCACACCCCCAGACACCCTAGGCACACCTCCACAACCCAGGCACACCTTCACACTCCCAGGCACACCTCTGTCATTCTCCAGGTACACCACAGACACTTGCACTCCCTCAGACACCCCAGGCACACCTCTGACAATCCTAGGCACCCCTGACACCCATTTACACCTCTGACACTCCACCACACCTGGACACCCCAGGCACACTGACACCCCAGGTACCCACGACACTCCCTGGTACACCCCTGACACTCCCAGGCACACCTTGACACTCCCAGGTACACCGCTGACACTGCCAGGTACACCTCTGATATTCCCAGGCACACCTCCGATAATCCCAGGTACACCTTGAGACTCCCAGGTACTTCACACTGACACACCTGGACATTCGCAGGCACCCTGACACCAGTGCACACATTCTGATACCCTGCACACCCATGACACTCCCAGGTCCGCCTCCGACACCCCCAGGCACAACCTGACACCAGGTAAACCTCCGATACCCCAGGTGCACCTCTGACACCCCCAGGCACACCCCAACACCCTAGGTATCTCTGATACTCCCTGCACACCCTCTGCCACTCAGGCAAACCCTCAAACACTTCTGGCACACCTCTGACACCCCCAGCACACCCTTTCACACCTGGTTCTCCCTGACACCCCAGGCACACCAGACACCCCAGGCACACCCCAGACACTCCCAGGCACACCCCCGACACTCCTGGCACACCTCAGACACTCTAGTATACCTCACACCGCAGGCACACCTCCACACACCCAGGTATTCCTGTGACACCCCTGGTATTTCTCTGACACCCATGTACACCTCCGACACCCCAGGTACACCTCTGACACCCTAGTACCAACTACACCCTGCACCACTGACACCCCCAGGCACACCACATGACACTCCCAATGCAACACCTTCGACACTCCCCAGGTACACCTCAGACACTCCCCAGACACTCCCCAGTTGCCGTCTCACCCCAGGTCCGCCTCCCGACACCTGAGGCACAACCTGACATTCCTAGGTAAACTCGATACCCTAGGTACAACTCTGACACTCCCACTTTACACCTCTAGGTATTCCTCTGACACTCATGTACACCTCTGACACGCCCAGGTAGTACATCTGACACTCCAAGGTTACATCTCTGACACTCCCAGGCACACCTCTGACACTGCCAGGTACACCTCTGACAATCCCAGGCACTTCTGTGACACACCCCAGGCACACCCCCAGAAATCCCAGGCCACCCCAGACAGTCCCAGGCACACCCCAGACACTCCCAAGACACCACCCTCACACTCGCAGGCCACCTCAGACACTCCCTGGTACACCTCTGACACTCCCAGGCACTTCTCTGACACTCCCTGGTACACCTCCGATATTATTCCCAGGTACACCTCCTGAGACTCCTAGTACTTCACTGACAATACCTCTGACTCAGGTGCCACCTCTGACACCCCATGTGCACTCTGATACTCCCAGATACACCTCTGACACTAAGGTCCGCCTCCGACACTCCCCAGGCACAACTCAGACATTCCCCAGGTAAACCTCCGATACTCCTAGGTACACCTCAAACACTCCCTGGTACACCCCCACACTCCCAGGTACTCCTTTCTCCCTGGTTCTCCCCACACTCCCAGGCACACCCCATACACTCTTAGGAACACGTCACACACCCCCAGGCACACCTCTGACACCCCAGGCACACTTCAGACACCCCTAGTACACCTCACACCTCAGGCACTTGTTACACTCCCCAGCTCTCCCTGTGACACTCCCTGGCACTTCTGACACTCCCTGGTTCACCTCAGACACCCCCAGGCACACCTCAGACACCCCAGGCACACCTGACATTCCCAGGAACACCTGACACTCCAAGGCACACCGGACACTGCCAGGTACACCTCTGACACTCCCATGTACACCTCTCGACACTCCCAGGCACACCTCTGACACTCCCCAGGACCCACTGACACCCCTGGTACACCCCTGACACTTGCCACCTCTGACATCTGGCACACCCCAGAAATCCCAGGCACACCCCACACCAGGCACACCCCAGACACACCCCAAGCACACTCTCACACACCGCAGGCACACCCACACCTGCAGACCTCTGACACCCCAGGCACACCTGACACCCCAGGCACACCTACACCCCTGGCATACCCTGAGACCTCCAGGTACACCTCTGACACCCCCCTTTGTACACTCCGATACCCCAGATACAAATCTGACACTCCCCAGGTCCGCCTGACACCCCACGTACAATTCCGACATTCCCAGTTAAACCTCTGATACTCCTAGGTACAACTCTGACACTCCCATGTACACCTCTGACACTTAGTATTCCTCTGACACCCCTGGCACACCTCTGACACCCCCAGGCACACCTCAAACACTCCCCTGGTACACCCCACACCCCAGGCACGCCTCTGACACCCCAGGCACACTCTGACACCTGGAGGTCCACCCTGACACCCCAGGCACACCTCTGACACCCCAGGCACACCTCTTACACTCCCAGGCACACCCTGACACTCCCCAGGCACACCTCACACCCCAGGCACACCTCTGACACCTTGTACCCACTGACATCCCTGGCACACCTCTGACACTCTGACACACCTCATAGCACCCCAGGCACACCGCTGACACTCCCAGGCACACCACACACCCAGGCACACCCCTCAGACACTGCAGGCACACTTCAGACACACTGCCAGGTACACTCCGACACTCCCAGGACACAACCCTGACACCCCAGGCACACCTCAGACACTCCCTGGTACACCCCACACTCCCCAGGTACACCTCTGACACTCCAGGCACCTCTGAGACTTCCAGGTACACCAGACACCCCAGGCACACCCCAGACACCCCAGGTACACCCAGGCACTCCCAGGCACACGTCCAACACTTCCAGATACACCTCTGACACTCCCAGGCACATCCCTCTGACACTCCCAGGTACACCTCCTGACACTCCCAGGTAGACCTCTGACACCCCAGGGCCACCTCTGACACCCCAGGCACACCTCTGACACTCCTGCATACCTCTGAGACTCCCAGGCACACCTCCCACACTCTGTACACCTCCGACACTCCCAGATACACCTCTGACACCCCAGGTCCGCCTCCGACACCCCAGGTCAACCTCACATTCCCAGGCAACCTCCGATACTCCCAGGTACAACCTGACACTCCAATGTACACCTCTGACACTCCTAGGCATTCCTCTGACACCCTGGTACACCTCTGACACTGCCAGGTACACTTCAGACACTGCCAGGCACACCCGACACCCCAGGCACAACTCTGACACCCCAGGCACACCCCAGACACTCCCTGGTACACCCCCTGACACCCCAGGCACACTCCTCTGACACCTGCACACCCTGAGACTTCAGGCACACCTCAGACACCCCAGGCACACCCCAGACACCGGCACACCCCAGGCACTCCCAGGCACACGTCCAACACTTCCAGATACACCCCACACCCCAGGCACATCTCTGACACTCCAGGCACACCTCTGACACTCCCCAGGTAGACCTCCTACACCCCAGCAGGCACCTCCGACACTCCCAGGCACACCTCTGACACTCCGGCAGAACACTTGAGACTCCCAGGCACACCTCTGACACTCTCACACCTCCTCGATACTCCCAGATACACCTCTGACACCCCAGGTCCCGCCTCCGACACTCCGCAGGCACAATTCCGACTGGTAAACCTCCGATACCCTAGGTACAACCTCTGACACTCCCATGTACACCTCTGACACCCTAGTATTCCTCTCTGACACCCCTGGCACACCTCTGACACTCCCAGGCACACCTCAAACACTCCCTGGTACACCTCTGACACTCCCAGGTACACCTCTGACACTCCCCAGGCACACCTCTGACACCTCGAGGTCCACCTCTGACACTCCCCAGGCACACCTCTGACACTCCCAGGCACACCCCTGACACCCCCAGGCACACCTCTGACATTCCCAGGTACACCTCTGACACTCACAGGCACACCTCTGACACTCCCAGGCACACCTCTGACACTCCAGGTACTCCACTGACATTCCCTGGTACACCTCTGACACTCCCTGATACACCCCAGCACCCCAGGCACACCGCCACACCCCAGGCACACCGCTGACACTGCCAGGTACACCCCAGACACTGCCAGGCACACTCTCAGACACTGCCAGACACCTCCGACATTCCAGGCACACCTCTGACACTCCCAGGCACACCCCAGACACTCCCTGGTACAACCCCTGACACTCCCAGGCACACCTCTGACACTCCCAGAACACCTCTGAGACTTCCAGGTACACCCCTCAGACACTCCCAGGCACAACCCAGACACTCGGTGGCACACCCCAGGCACCCCAGGTACACGTCCAACACTTCCATACACCTCACACTCCAGTACATCTCTGACACTCCCAGGTACACCCTGACACTCCCCAGGTACACCCCTGACACCCCAGGTACACCTGATACTCCCAGGCACACGTCCAACACTTCCAGATACACCTCCACACCCCAGGTACACCTCTGACACCTGAGGCACTAATGACACTCCCTGGTACACCCTGACACTCCCAGGCACACCTCTGACATTCCCAGGCACACCTCTGACACTCCCCAGGCACACCTCAGAAATCCCAGGCACACCCCAGACACTCCCCAGGCACACCCCAGACACCCCAAGCACACTTCTCACACTCTCTGGCACACCCGACACTCCCAGGCACACCTCTGACAATCCCAGGCACACCTCTGACACTCCCCAGGCACACCTCTGACACTCCCAGGCACACCTCTGACACTCCCCAGCAGGCACCTCTGACACTCCCCAGGTACTCCACTGACATTCCCTGGCACACCTCTGACACTCCCAGGCACACGTCCAACACTCCCAGATACACCTCTGACACTCCCAGGCATATCTCTGATACTCCCAGGCACACCTCTGACACCCCAGGCACACCCTGACACTCCCCAGGTACACTCCGATACTCCCAGGCACACCTCTGACACCCAGTGCACACCTCTGACACTCCTAGGTACCCTCTGTCACCCCCTGATACACCCCTAACACTCCCAGGTCACACCGCTGACACTCCCAGGCCCTGCTGACACTGCCAGGTACACCCCAGACACTGCCAGGCACACCTCTGACACGGCCAGGCACACATCAGACACCCCAGGCACACCTCCAGACACTCCAAGGTGCACCTCTGACACTCCCAGCACCTCTGACACTCCCAGGCACCTCTGACACTCCCAGGTACACCCCAGACACTCCCAGGTACACCGCTGACACTCCCAAGTACACCTCTGACACTCCCAGGCACACCTTGACACTCCCAGGCACACCTCCGACACTCCCAGTGCACACCTGATACTCCCAGGTACACTTCTCATGCTCCAGGCACACCTCTGACACCCCAGGTACAACTCGACACCACAGGTAAACCTCCGATACTCTTAGGTACACTCTGACAATCCCAGGTAGTCCTGTGACACCCCAGGCACACCCGACACTCCCAGGTAACCCCTCTGACCCAGGCACAACCCGACATTCCCAGGTAAACCTCCGATACCCTAGGTACAACTCAGACACCTGCACACCTCTGACACTCCTAGGCATTCCTCTGACACTCCCTGGTACACCTCTGACACCCCCAGGTACACCTCAAACACCCCCTGTACACCTCTGACACCCAGGTACACCCCTCTTCGCCCCTGGTTCTCCCCTGACACCTAGGCACACCTCATACACTCTTTGGACACACGTCACACACCCCAGGCACACCCCACCACCCAGGCACACCTCAGACACCCTAGGCACACCTCTCACACCTCAGGGCCACCACACCCCAGGTTCTCCCCAGACAATTCCCTGGCACTCTGACACTCCTGGGTTCACCTCCCCAGACACCACCAGGACACACCTCTGACACTCCATGTACACCTCCGACACTCCCAGGTACACTCTGACACCCCAGGTACTCCAATGACACCCCTGGCACACCCCTGACACCCCAGGCACACCTCTGACATTCCCAGGTGCACCTCTGACACTCCCAGGCACAACCCCAGAAACCCAGGTACACCCCAGACACCCCAGGCACACCCCAGACACTCCCCAGGCACACTTCCCACACCTCAGGCACACCTCCACACCCCAGGCACACCTCTGACACTCCCAGGTACACCCCTGACACTCCAGGCACACCCTCTGACACCCAGGCACACCTCTGACACTTGCACCACTGACATTCCCTGGCACACCTCTGACACCCCAGGTACACCTCCGACACCCCAGGCACACCTCACACCCCAGGCACACCTCAGACACCCCTGGTACACCCCTGACACTCCCAGGCACACCTCTGACACTCCCACACCTCTGACACCCAGGTACACCTAGACACTCCCAGGCACACCCAGACACTCCCAGGTACACCCCAGGCACTCCCAGGCACACCTCACACTCGCAGGTGCACCGACACCCCAGGCACACCCCTGACACTCCCAGGCACACCTCTAACACTCCCCAGGCACACCTCTGACACTCCCCAGGCACCCCACTGACATTCCCTGGTACACCTCTGACACTCCCTGACACCCCAGCACTCCCAGGCACACCGCTGACACCCCAGGCACACCCCAGACACTGCCAGGTACACTTCAGACACTGCCAGGCACACCTGACACTCCCCAGGCACACCTCTGACACCCCAGGCACACCTCAGACACTCCCCTGGTACACCCTGACACTCCCAGGTCCACTGCTGACACTCCCAGGCACACCTCTGAGACTCCAGGCACATCCTGACACCCCAGGTACACCCCAGACACTCCCAGGCACACCCCAGGCACTCCCAGGCACACGTCCAACACTTCCAGATACACCTCTGACACCTGCCACATCTCTGACACCCCAGGTACCTCCACACTCCCAGGCACATCTCTGACACTCCCAGGCACACCCTGACACTCCCCAGGTACACCTCTGACACTCCCAGGCACACCCCTGACACTCCCAGGCACTCCACTTCACCCCTGGCACAGCCCTGACACTCCTGACACACCCCAGCACCCCAGGCACACCGCTGACACTCCCAGGTACACCGCTGACACTGCCAGGCACACCCCAGACACTGCCAGGCACACCTCAGACACTGCCAGGCACACCTCCGACACCCCAGGCACACCTCTGACACCCCAGGTACACCTCAGACACTCCCCTGGCACACCCCTGACACCCCAGGCACACCTCTGACACTCCCAGGCACACCTGAGACTCCAGGCACACTTCAGACACTCCCAGGCACACCCCAGACACTCCCCAGGCACACCCCCAGGCACCCCAGGCACACGTCCAACACTTCCAGATACACCTCTGACACTGCACATCTCTGACACTCCCAGGTACACCTCTGACACTCCCAGGTACACCTCTGACACTCCCAGGTACACCTCCGATACTCCCAGGTACACGTCCAACACTTCCAGATACACCTCCGACACTCCCAGGTACACCTCTGACACTCCGAGGTACTCCAATGACACTCCCTGGTACACCCCTGACACTCCCAGGTACAGCTCTGACATTCCCAGGTACACCTCTGACACTCCCAGGTACACCTCAGAAATCCCAGGTACACCCCAGACACCCCAGGCACACCCCAGACACCCCAAGCACACTTCTCACACCTCTGCACACCTCCGACACTCCCAGGTACACCTCTGACACCCCAGGCACACCTCTGACACCCCAGGTACACCTCTGACACTCCCAGGCACACCTCTGACAACCCCAGGCACACCTCTGACACTCCCAGGTACTCCACTGATATTCCCTGGTACACCTCTGACACTCCAGGTACACGTCCAACACTCCCAGATACACCCCGACACTCCCAGGCATATCTCTGACACTCCTGCACACCTCTGACACTCCCAGGCACACTCCGATAATTCCCAGGCACACCCTCTGACACCCCAGGCACACCTCTGACACTCCTAGGTACCCTCTGTCACTCCCTGACACCTCTAACACTGGCACACCGCTGACACCCCAGGACACACCGCTGACACTGCCAGGTACACCCCAGACACTGCCAGGCACACCCCAGACACGGCCAGGCACACATCAGACACCCCAGGTACACCTCAGACACCCAAGGTGCACCTCTGACACTCCCCAAGTGCACCTCTGACACTCCCAGGCACACCTCTGACACTCCGGCACACCCCAGACACTCCCAGGTACACCGCTGACACTCCCAAGTACACCTCTGACACCCTAAGCACGCCCTTGACAACCCCAGGTACACCCCACACCCCAGGCACCTGATACTCCCAGGCACACCTCTCACGCTCCCAGGCACACCTCACACTCCCAGGTACAACTCCCACTCACAGGTAAACCTCCGATACCTTAGGTACACCTCTGACAATCCCAGGTAGTCCTGTGACACTCCCAGGCACACCTTCACACCCCAGGCAACCCTGACACCTCCAGGCACAACTCCAACATTCCCAGGTAAACCTCCGATACTCCCAGGTACAACCTCAGACACTCCCAGGCACACCTCTGACACCCCAGGCATTCCTCTGACACTCCCCTGGCACACCTCTGACACCCAGGTACACCTCAAACACTCCCCTGGCACACTCTGACACTCCAGGCACACCTCGCCCCTGGTTCTCCCCTGACACCCTAGGCACACCCCATACACCTTAGGAACACACACACCCCAGGCACACCCCAACACCCCAGGCACACTCCAGACACCCCACACACCCTCACACCTCAGGCACACCTCACACTCCCAGGTTCCCACACTCCCCTGGTACTTCACTGACACCCGGGTTCACCCCAGACACCCCACACCTCAGACACTCCAGGCACACCTCTGACATTCCCAGGAACACCTCTGACACTCCAAGGCACACCGCTGACACTGCCAGGTACACCTCTGACACTCCATGTACACCTCGACACCCCCAGGTACACCCTCTGACACCCAGGCACCAATGACACTACCTGGTACACCCCTGACACTCCCAGGCACACCCTGACATTCCCAGGTGCACCTCTGACACCCCAGGCACACCCCAGAAACCCAGGCACACCCAGACACCCCCAGGCACACCCCAGACACTCCCCAAGCACACCCTCACACCTCAGGCACACCTCCGACACTCCCAGGTACACCTCTGACACCCCAGGCACACCCCTGACACTGCACACCCCTCATAAGGCACACCTCTGACACTCCCAGGTACTTCACTGACATTCCCTGGTACACCTCTGACACTCCCCAGGCACACCTCCGACACTCCCCAGGTACACCTCTGACACTCCCAGGCACACCCCAGAAATCCCAGGTACACCTGCACACTCCCCAGGTACACCCTGACACTCCCAAGCACACTTCTCACACTCTCAGGCACACCTCCGACACCCCAGGTACACCTCTGACACCCCAGGTACACCCCAACACCCCAGGCACCTGACACTCCAGGTACACCCCTGACACACCCCAGGTACCCACTGACATTCCCCTGCACACCCTCAGACACCCCAGGTACACCCCAGACACTCCCAGTTACACGTCTCACACTCCCAGGTCCGCCTCCGACACTCCGAGGTACAACTCCGACATTCCTAGGTAAACCTCCGATACTCCTAGGTACAACTCTGACACTCCCAGGTTCATCTCTGACACTCCTAGGTATTCCTCTGACACTCCCAGGTACACCTCTGACACGCCCAGGTATATTCCCCACTCCAAGGTTATCTCTGACACTCCAGATACACCTCTGACACCCCCTGTACATCTCTGACACCCAGACACCTCTGACACCCCTGGCATCTCTCTGACACCCCAGGTACACCTCTGACACTGCCAGGTACACCTCTGACAGTCCCAGGCACTTCTGTGACACTCCCAGGTACACCTCAGAAATCCCAGGTACACCCCAGACAGTCCCAGGTACACCCCAGACACTCCCAAGCACACCTCACACTGCAGGTACACCCAGACACCCCTGGTACACCTCTGACACCCCCTGGTACACCTCCGATATTCCCAGGTACACCTGATATTCTAGGTACACCGATACTGCAGTACGCCTTGAGACCCAGGTACAACTCTGACACTCCCAGGTACACCTCTGACACTCCTAGGTATTCCTCTGACACTCCCTGGTACACCTCTGACACTCCCCAGGTACACCTCAAACACTCCCTGGTACACCTCTGACACTCCCAGGTACTCCTCTTTCGCTCCCTGGTTCTCCCCTGACACCCCAGGACACCTCATACACCTAGAACACGTCACACACCCCAGGCACACTCCCCACACCTGCAGGCACACTCCAGACACCCCAGCACACCTCAAACCTCAGGTACACCTCACACCCCCAGGTTCTCCTGTGACACTCCCTGGTACTTCTCTGACACCCGGGTTCACCTCAGACACCCCAGGCACACCTCAGACACCCCCAGGTACACCCCCACATTCCCAGGAACACCTCTGACACTCCAAGGTACACCGCCCCACACTGCCAGGTACACCTCTGACACTCCATGTCACATCTCCGACACTCCCAGGTACCTCTGACACTCCCAGGGACTCCACTGACCTCCTGGTACACCCCTGACACTCCCCAGGTACACCTCTGACATTCCCAGGTACACCCCAGACACTCCCAGGTACACCCAGACACTCCCAAGTACACTTCTCACACTCGCAGGTACACCTCCGACACTCCCAGGTAGACCTCTGACACTCCCAGGTACCTCTGACACTCCCAGGTACCTCTGACACTCCCGGTATACCTCTGAGACTCCCAGGTACACCTCCCCAGCTCCCTTGTACCTCCGATACTCCCAGATACCTCCACCTCCCAGGTCCGCCTCCGACACTCCCAGGTACAATTCCGACATTCAGGTACAACTCTGGCCTCCCATGTCACCTCTGACACTCCTAGGTATTCCTCTGACCTCCCTGGTACACCTCTGACACTCCCAGGTACACCTCAAACACTCCTGGTACACCTCTGACACTCCCAGGTACCTCTGACCTCCCAGTTACACCTCTGACACTCGAGGTCCACCTCTGACACTCCCAGGTACACCTCCTGACACTCCCAGGTACACCTCTAACACTCCCAGGTACACCTCTGACCTCCCAGGTGCACCTCTGACCTCCCAGGTACCTCTGACACTCCCAGGCCTCACTGACATTCCTGGTACACCTCTGACACTCTGATCACCTCCTAGCACTCCCAGGCACACCACCCACACTCCCAGGTACACCGCTGACACTGCCAGGTCACACCTCCAGACACTGCCAGGTACACTTCAGACACTGCCAGGTACACCTCCGACACTCCAGGTACACCTCTGACACTCCCAGGCACCTCAGACACTCCCTGGTACACCCCTGACACTGGCACACCTCTGACCTCCCAGGTACCTCTGAAGACTTCCAGGTACCTCAGACACTCCCAGGTACACCCAGACACTCCAGGTACACCCCAGGCACTCCCAGGCACCGTCCCACTTCCAGATACACCTCTGACACTCCCAGGTACATCTCGACAGCTCCCAGGTACACCTCTGACACTCCCAGGTACACCTCTGACACTCCCAGGTACACCTCCGATACTCCCAGTGCCGTCCAACACTTCCAGATACACCTCCGACACTCCCAGGTACACCTCTGACACTCGGAGGTACTCCAATGACACTCCTGGTACACCCCTTCACTCCAGGTACACCTCTGACATTCCCAGGTTCCACTGACACTCCCAGGTACACCTCAGAAATCCCAGGTACACCCAGACACTCCAGGCACACCCAGACACTCCCAAGTACACTTCTCCACACTCTGGTACACCTCCGACACTCCCAGGTACCTCTGACCTCCCAGGTACACCTCTGACACTCCCAGGCACCTCTGACACTCCCAGGTACCTCTGACACTCCAGGTACACCTCTGACCTCCCAGGTACTCCACTGATATTCCCTGGTACACACCTCTGACCTCCCCAGGTACACGTCAACACTCCCAGATACCTCTGACCTCCCAGGTATGTCTCTGATACTCCCAGGTACACCTCTGACACTCAGGTACCTCCTGACACTCCAGGTACACCTCCGATACTCCCAGGTACCTCCCCAGCCTCCCAGGTACACCTCTGACACTCCTAGGTACTCCTCTGTCACTCCCTGATACACCTCCAACACTCCCAGGTACACCGCTGACACTCCCAGGTACACCGCTGACACTGCCAGGTACCTCCAGACACTGCCAGGTACACCTCAGACACGGCCAGGCACACATCAGACACTCAGGTACACCTCAGACACTCAAGGTGCACCTCTGACACTCAAGTGCACCTCTGACACTCCCAGGCACCTCTGACACTCCCAGACCCCTGACACTCCCCAGGCACACCGCTGACACTCCCAAGTACACCTCTGACCTCCCAAGCACACCTTGACCTCCCAGGTACACCTCCCGACACTCCCAGGTACCTCCGATACTCCAGGTACACTTCTCCGCTCCACACTTCTTCAACCTCCAGGCACATCTCTGACCTCCCAGGTACACCTCTGACACTCCCAGGTACCTCTGACCTCCCAGGCACACCTCCGATACTCCCAGGTACACCTCTGACACTCCCAGGCACACCCTAGACACTCCCAGTACCACTTCTCACACCTCCCAGGTACACCTCCGACCTCCCAGGTACAACTCTGACACGCCCAGGTACATCTCTGACCTCCCAAGGTATCTCTGCCTCCCAGGTACACGTCCGACACTCCCAGATACCTCTGACACTCCTGGTACATCTCTGACACTCCCAGGTACACCTCTGACACTCCCAGGTTCGCCTCCGACCTCCCAGATACAACTCTGACACTCCCAGGTAAACTTCCGATACTCCTGGTACACCTCTGACACTCCCAGTACCACCTCTCCCACACTCCTAGGTATTCCTCTGACACTCCCTGGTACACGTGTGACACTCCTAGGTACACCTCAGACACTCCCTGGTACACCTCTGACACTCCCAGGTACTTCTCTGACACTCCCTGGTACACCTCCGATATTCCCAGGTACACCTCCGATATTCCCAGGTACACCTCCGATACTCGCAGGTACACCTTTGAGACTCCCAGGTACTTCACTGACACTCCCTGGTATACATCTGAGACTTCCAGATACACCTCTGACACTCCCTGGTACATCTCTGACACTCCCAGGTACACCTCTGACACTCCCAGGTTCGCCTCCGACACTCCCAGGTACAACTCCGACATTCCCAGGTAAACCTCCGATACTCCTAGGTACAACTCTGACACTCCCAGGTACACCTCCAGCACTCCTCGGTATTCCTCTGACACTCCTGGTACACCTCTGTACTCCCAGGTACACCTCAAACACTCCTGGTGCCACCTCTGAGCCTCCCAGGTACACCCTTTCGCCCCTGGTTCTCCCCTGACACTCTCGGTACCTCATACCTCTTAGGAACGTCACACACTCCCAGGTACACCTCTGACACTCAGGTACACTTCAGACACTCCCAGGTACACCCTCTCACCTCTCAGGTACACCTTTCACCTCCCAGGTTCTCCTCAGACTCTGCCACTTCTCTGACACTCCCGGGTTCACCTCAGACACTCCCAGGTCACACCTCAGACACTCCCAGGTAAACCTCTGACATTCCCAGGAACACCTTGACCTCCAAGGCACACCTTCACACTGCAGGTACACCTCTGACACACTCCGGTGCTCCACTGACCTCCCTGGTACACACCTGACCTCCCAGGTGCCTCCTGACATTCCCAGGTACCTCTGACCTCCCAGGTACCTCAGAAATCCCAGGCACACCCAGACACTCCCAGGTACACCCCAGACACTCCCAGTACACTTCTCACACTCTCAGGTCACATCTCCGACACTCCCATACACCTCTGACACTCCCAGGTACCTCTCTGACACTCCCAGGTACACCTCTGACACACAGGGTCCACCTCTGACCTCCCAGGTACACCTCTGACACTCCAAGGTACACCCTGACACTCCCAGGTACCTCCTGACACTCCCAGGTACACTGAGACTTCAGGTACACCTCAGACACTCCCAGGTACACCCAGACACTCCCAGGTACACCCAGGCACTCCCAGGTACACGTCCAACACTTCCAGATACCTCTGACACTCCCAGGTACATCTCTGACACTCCCAGGTACACCTCTGACACTCCCAGGTACCTCTGACACTCCAGGTACACCTCCGATACTCCCAGGCACGTCCCACTTCTGAGATACACCTCCGACACTCCCAGGTACACCTCTGACACTCCGAGGGTACTCAATGACACTCCCTGGTACACCCCTTCCACTCCCAGGTACACCTCTGACATTCCAGGTACACCTCTGACCTCCCAGGTACACCCCTCAGAAATCCAGGTACACCCAGACACTCCCAGGTACACCCCGAAACTCAAGTACACTTCTCACACTCTGGTACCTCCGACACTCCCAGGTACACCTCCTGACACTCCCAGGTACCTCTGACACTCCCAGGTACACCTCCCCAACCTCCCAGGTACACCTCCTGACACTCCCAGGTACCTCTGACCTCCCAGGTACTCCTGATATTCCCTGGTACCTCCTGACACTCCCAGGTACACGTCCAACACTCCCAGATACACCTCTGACACTCCCAGGTATATCTCTGATACTCCCAGGTACACACCTCTGACACTCCCAGGTACACCTCTGACACTCCCCAGGTACACCTCCGATACTCCCAGGTACACCTCTGACCTCCCAGGTACCTCTGACACTCCTAGGTACTCCTCTGTCACTCCTGATACCTCTAACACTCCCAGGTACACCGCTGACCTCCCCAGGTACCCGCTGACACTGCCAGGTACACCTCAGACACTGCCAGGTACACCTCAGACACGGCCAGGTACACATCAGACACTCCCAGGTACACCTCAGACACTCCAGGTGCCTCTGACACTCCCAAGTGCACCTCTGACCTCCCAGGCACACCTCTGAACCTCCCAGGTACACCCAGACCTCCCAGGTACACCCTGACACTCCCAAAGCACATCTCTGACACTCCCAAGTACACCTTTGACACTCCCAGGTACACCTCCGACACTCCCAGGTGCACACCTCCGATACTCCCAGGTACCTTCTCACGCTCCCAGGTACACCTCTGACACTCCAGGTACAACTCCGACACTCAGAGTAAACCTCCGATACTCTAGGTACACCTCCTGCAATCCCAGGTAGTCCTCTTGACACTCCAGGTACACCTCCGACACTCCCAGGCAACCTCCTGACACTCCCAGGCACAACTCCGACATTCCCAGGTAAACCTCCGATACTCCTAGGTACAACTCAGACACTCCCAGGTACACCTCTGACACCCCAGGTATTCCTCTGACACCCCTGTACACCTCTGACACCCCCAGGTACACCTCCAAACACCTGGTACACCTCTGACACTCCCC
>NW_024742277.1:0-13337 GCF_018991925.1 Homarus americanus | reverse complement strand
CTTAATCCAACCTTGAAGTATCTGTAATTAACTTAAACAACAACAACAATAATAAAAACAATAAGAAAAACAACAACAGTAACAATGACAATAACGACAACAGTAACATCAACAATAGCAACAAAAACAACAGTCACAACAACAATAATAATAACGGTAACAACAACAACTACAACAAAAACAACGACAGTAACAACAACAACAGCTACACTAAACACAGAAAAAGACAATGATATTAACATTGTTTTTATGCCACGTTCAGGTACGGGTTTTAATCGTAACTTCTTTATTAATCAACTTTTGTGGATTCTTCAGTAAAATGTTAAAAGATTATGATGATTTACTACTGTGTGTGTGTGTGTGTGTGTGTGTGTGTGTGTGTGTGTGTGTGTGTGTGTGTGTGTGTGTGTGCAAAGACAAACAAATACAGAGACAAAAACACAGTTATTAACACATTTGTAAACATCACCACAACAAGAAAAAACAGACCACGAGGAATTAACAAAAAAAAAAATGAGAACCATCTAATCAAATCATCAAAGGAACAACTCAATAACCGCAGGTAATTTCCGGACAGGTAAGAGGAGGAAAAAGTTACCTTCTAATTAACCTGCATGACGATCAAACAATTTCTAAGTCGTACGTGCTGGAACAATCAGAACACCTTCAGTACACCATCAAGAACCAATGAAGTAGTTTCCGAACCTATCATTACGGGTCGTGCTGACATCTTCACTACCAGACATAAACTGAACATAAATTGCTATTAAGAGCCTGTGATTTTACCAGTGACGAAGATCTGGGATTGTGTGGTATATAGTGTTAGTAAGTTGAGTGTCGATACAACTTGTCGGGTCGTCTTTTGAGGTGGGAAACTCACCTCTGTTGGTACTTAATGATGCGGGTTGATCAAAGTCCTTCAACACACACACACACACACACACATTCGAACGACGTGTCTTGTAAAAGTTTAGGAAATTGTAATGAATGTATGTGTGTTTGACTGGGAGGTGTTATACAGAACATGTAATTTGCTTAATGAACATGATTAAGAGTAAGTGGGATATGAAGCAAGTGTGTGTGTGTGTGTGTGTGTGTGTGTGTGTGTGTGTGTGTGTGTGTGTGTGTGTGTGTGTGTCGTGGGTCATTATGGCAGTATAGGTGTTTCTTCCTTGTCTCTCTGTCTATCCAGCAGCGCAGTTGGCAAACTGTCCGGTCTTCTTAGGATTATTCATTAATGAATTGTTTACAGAAAATTTGAAGTTCAACTTAACCTAACTCTTAATGAATATTACCTGAGTACTACTGTTTGTTCTCTGGTTTTAAATACAGACAAATCATCAGGGTGATATATTGGTGATATATTATAAACAATCTAAATGTTAACGTGTTAGGGAGAAAACAATTTAATATAAAGTTACTCAAACAAGAGTAAAGACTTAAACCATAAGCAGAAGAGAGGAAAACAAATACTAGTAAAAAGTACAAGTAATAAATAACTAAATAAACCCTGAAACTAAATATATATATTTCCATGTTCTTTGTCTTTTATATTATATACTTACTGCAGTATATACTTATAACATATTTAATAACGTAACAATAATGGTTGCCCCTCGTGTACGAGGATTGCTGGGCCTAGGGCCAACTAGTTGTGAATTTGTTTAAGGTGTAGTAGCTGTCGCCAACACAACAACCACACCCTAAGTTAACGAGATGCATGACCCAGTGTAAAAGAATAGTCCGAGAAGACCGGACAACTTGCCAACTGCACTGTCCAACCATTACCGGAGAGCACTATCCGCAAATCGATTAATATTCAGGTTCCCAATTACTGCTGGGTAGACAGAGATAAATGGCTATAAAAAAAAAGGAAAACAAAATTGCCTATAGTTTCACACTGCCCGGAATCGAACCTTGGTCCACTTGCTTGTGAGGCAAATATGCTGACCATTACACCACAGGTCACCAAAATTACATTTCGTAAACACAAAAGTTTTTTTTTTTTTTCGTGCTGGTCAAGCCCCGACCAGAGGTTAGCTAGACCCCCGGACAACTCTTTCGGAGCTTGACCAGCACGTCGTATTGGTATTATTATCTGGACTTAATTATATGTTACAAAGTCACTTGTCAGTTTTTCAATTATTTTGATAATATTTACTTATTCTAAGTTAAATTTCAACAAATAAATGACTTAAATAATAAACAAATAAAGACGGAACTCCACTTAACATATACTGTATGTTACACCCAATAGGGATAATTGGCCATTAGTGATAACTTCTATGTATTTCTCTTTTGGGGAAACTTTTGACTGGACATAAACGATCCTGTTGATCATAAATATATATAAATGAATACCTTCATACTAAACGTAAACTGACCTGACTTGACCTAACATACCCTAACCTACCCTAACCTAACCTAACCTAACCTAACCTAACCTAAACTACTTAACAAGGGTCACACAGTTCGTTAACTTAGAATGTGGTTGTTGTGTTGACGACAGCTACTGCACTTTAAACAAATTCACGCTAAGGCGGCCCTAGGACTGGCTATCTTCGACCACGAGGGACAACCATTATGTGTGTGGCTACCTGTTGTGTAATGGTTAGCATGTTCGCCTCGCAAGCGAGCGGACCCGGGTTCGATCCCCGGGCAGGGAGATGTTATGGGCAAGTTTCTTTACGCCATTTGCCTCTGTCTACCCAGCAGTAACTGGGGACCTGGATGTTAATCAATTTGCGGATCTTGTTCGGAGAAATGGTTAGATAAAGCGTCACTCTCTACATATAAACTCACCCAATTCGACAGAGCGAGCGAATCAATGTCGACAGAGGCAAAAGCACCCTCTCTCTCTCTCTCTCTCTCTCTGTTGTTATTAAGTGTTGTCACGGTCAGTAATGAACACTATGTTAGTCGTCAAGTGCTCGAGGAGACATGTTGTCATCAGTGTCTTCACTACGAATTGGCAGAACTGAGTGCAGGGCCTTCAGAAGCTGGCAACACTGTGAGTGGGGTTTTTCAGGAATTGGCACCACTGTGTGTGGGGTCTTGAGAAATTCGCAGTAATGCATGTGGGACACTTAGGATTAGCATCACTATGAGTGTGATGTACTCTGTGCAAAAGTTGGCAACACTGTGTCTGGTGTGTGTGTGTGTGTGTGTGTTTTTTTGGGGGGGTGGATTGACAAGAATGACTCTTGGTTAAGTAGGCACTAGTAGCACTTTTATAGGCTGTACAGGCATTGGCAGTACTGTCTCTGGGGTGTGGGTGGGCATTGAAGCACTGCCTCTGGGGATATGGGCATTCATTGATACCACTGTGTCTGGTGTGTGTGTAGGCATTGACACAACTGCTTCTGGGGACTGTGCTAGCATTGACAACACTGTCTCTCGGGTGTGGGCAGGGATTGATAGCACTGCCTCTGGGATGCTCCGGAATTGACAACACTGCCTCTGGGGTGTGGGCAGGCACCCCAGGAACCAGTCAGCCGGGAGCCAGACTTATAGCTCAAGAACCACCTCAGTCTCTCACTGATCCAGTTTTTAAACAGCATAATGAAGTCAAACTACATATTTCATTACCATGAATGCCCGCCCGGCGTTCAAATGTGCCGATAACCTGCATACTTATGCCAGATGCGATTTACGACATTACCTTCCCAAAATACTATTTGCGCTCGCCAGTCTCAGCCCGTCCTCCCTTATGCGGACTGACGAAGTATTAAGCCCACTATTTTTTTTTCAATTTACATCATAAAGTTATCTGGTGGTAGCTGGACAATTCTCCGACCATCATGAGCTTCAGTGAAAGCAGTCGATATCTGTACTAGGATTTATCAACAATGAGTTTAATCTGATAGCACGAGTATTATTCTGGCTCGTTCAGGTTACAATGCTATCAGTTGTTGAGGCTGGAGGTGGCTGTGGAAGGCTGCGGGTGGCTCTTGGGGGCGGTGGGTGGCTTAGAGTGACTGTGGGTGGCTGTTGGTGGTTGTGGGTGGCTGTGGGTGACTGTGTGAAGGATTTTTATGTGTCCAGAGACGTTCATGAATTCTAGCGTCAACACTGATACACAAAACCACATCTACACCCTGACATATTTTCCTTTGTATTTAGAAACATTACACCAGCTTCTCACAGGAGACAATACAGAATTATCAAAATGTATGATAATCTTAAGAACTGTAGGGAAAAAAACTACAGACGAAAGAATGAACATTTGTTTTTAATTTAATGACTCGATAAACAAGTGATAGTTTACCATAAGTTGTGTATCAGTTTTAGGTCAAGATTTATATGCCTTAAATTATCTAAAGCACCTGTATAATAATGTATTGACATAATTAAACATATATATATGGATTTAATTGTCCCAAAAGTTCAAAATACTAAATATGTATCTTATTTCCTCTGGTGGTCGAGATCTGCAAAAATAAACAACTATTTCTGAAACCTGTTTTTACGCAATATAAAAAGTGGCAGTAAATGGAACTAATCCTCACACACACATATACTAGAAAGCACAGTGACTCATATTTACGTCTTGATACGAGTAACCTTTATATTGTTCCACCTTAATTAAGAATCGAAGATAAAATGATACAACTTAGATATATCAACATCATCTCCCCCTCACCTTCCACCCTCCCCTCTCCTCCCCCTGTCCCCGTTTCCTATCCCTCTCTCCCGTGCCTCTCCTTCCCCACTCCTACTCCCCACCACCATAAGATATCAATGGTAAACTTTACAGCTACATATATTATCAAGGTTAACACCAAAACCTGTCCGCTTTTACGTCGATTTCCTTCCAAGTGGCATGTGAGTGGTGTTGACGGCCCCCGCGGGATTACTATTTAGGTATTCTGTATCGTGTACCTTAATCTGGGGATTATAGAAGGAGTTTAAATAGTACAGAAAGGGATTTAAGACGTTTAATTTACTCCCCAAAACAAAGAGAACATGTTGTAGGCTCTTCCATCTACAGGTAACGCCAGGTAAGGATATTTTCTAATGGATTATTCATTAGGCTCAACTAACTCCGATTCCCTTGAACGATTTTCTTTACCACTATCTTTTGTTTCTATGCCCGTGAAGCGTCGAGGTGCGTGTGTGTGTGTATGTGTGTGTGTGTGTGTGTGTGTGTGTGTGTGTGTGTGTGTGTGTGCGTGTGTGTGTGTATGTAACCTTTTTCCAGATATGAAGGTGAGATAAGTGTTGGTCAGGATGCCGTTGTTGCTCCCCGCCCTACTAATTCTGACACAATTATTGTTAACTCCTCTACGTCATCAATCTGAATGGTGAAGATTACCTGTACCTCTTTTATTATTCTATCTCATAATAAAAACAATAGTAATAACAATGGTAATAAAGATAATAACAATAGTAATAACAGCATATTATCTAAGTGATGAACATAAGAGTACATATAAATGTAGGTCTTTATCATCCTATTAGAATATTTTCGCCAAATCTACACACATTCTGGAGGGGGGGGGGAGGTGGAGGAGATTTGGTATCACTGCATCTAAGAGTCAAGTGAAGTCTATAGCGTTTGGCATCACTGGGCTTTGGAACATGCGTATTGGTACTAGTGTTTCGAGCGAGGAAAATTCGCCTCACTCTAACACTAGACTGTGGGTTAATGTTGGTACCATTATAACAGTTTAGGTTGGTACTACTGTTACAAGGACGTCCTGAGTCAGATGTTGGTAATACTGTCTACTGGGGGAGGGGAGGGGAGGGGAGGGGAATACTGGCACCCCTGTACACGCGGCTGGCACTAGGGAGAGAGGAAGACTAGCTGGCACTGTTATTTAGATCATTTATCCTGACACCCAACTGACTTTCCTGACACCCTGCTGACATTCCTGACACCCCGCTGACATTCCTGACACTCCACTGACGTTTCTGACACCCCGTAAACGGTTCTTAGACTCACTAACGTTTCTGACACCCCGCTGACGTTCCTAACACCCCGCTGACGTTCCTGACACCCTCCTGACGTTCATACATCTCCCTCGTCCAAATTGCCCGGTCAATAAATCCGAATATGAACTTTGATAAGCATGAAATTAAATCACTATTACCAATAAAAGAGACCAAGAGATAGTGGAGTTAAACCCACCCGTCTGTAAATTCATTGTCTAATTTACATACAGCCACAGAACCGATAATTTGGCTTTAGTAGTTCAGAAAAGATTTACTCCTATTTACGCTTCAGCTGGAGATAAGTATTGGTAGTAGATGGTAAGAAAGGCCAAATAATAGTGTAGTTAAGTAGATACATGAATGTTAAGACAGGCGATAAAAGCTTTTGTGTGTACGATTTCATGTTGGTTTACCTATGATCACGGTAAGACCTATTTACTCCTGGTTAAAGACGCCCCATTATTAAGGTTTCACCCTCCACCCATCTCTCCAATTCTGTCTGTGTTACCTTTCTTAATCGTTTCTCTCTCTCTCTCTCTCTCTCTCTCTCTCTCTCTCTCTCTCTCTCTCTCTCTCTCTCTGTCCTTGTCTCTCTCTCTTTTTGTCTCTCTCTCTTTTTGTCTCTCTCTCTCTTCTTGCCTCTTTCTCTTCTTGTCTCTCTCTTCTTGTCTCTCTATCTTATTGTCTCTCTCTTTTCCTCTTCCTGTCTCTCAATCTCTCTCTCTCTCTCTCTCTCTTTTCCTCTCTCTCTCTCTCTCTCTCTCTCTCTCTGCATAACTCTTACTGTTTTATTTACTATTAACTTTACATCGACCTTTTTTTCTTTCTTTCCTCATATTTTCCTCCTCTCAACCACCTTTTTCTTCCCTTACCTATAACTCAACGTCTATAATAATTTCTGTATAATATATTCCAACCCTCCGTCGTCTCATATATCGACCCATTATAGAACCCTGATATATGCAGTCTTAAATATGGTTTGTTTTCATTCTTTTTTTAGAAATTAATCGGTGTCTTATCTCTCCTTTGGAAAGCTATAATCTGCTATAATTTCTACTGTCAGGTACTCATATTCTTTAACTTTTATAATCTTTCTCAGTATTACTCGCATTTACAATACTATAACCTAACCTCACTATCGCATTAACAGCACCATAACCTCCATGACAACTCGCTTAACAGCACCATAACCTCCATTCACTTCTCACATTAACAGCACCATAACCTCCCTGACAACTCGCTTAACAGCACCATAACCTCCCTCAGTACCCGCATTAACAGCACCATAACCTCCTTCACTACTCGCATTAACAGCACCATAACCTCCTTCACTACTCGCATTAACAGCACCATAACCTCCCTCAGTACCCGCATTAACAGCATCATAACCTCCTTCATTACTCACATTAACAGCACCATAACCTCCCTCACTACTCACATTAACAGCACCATAACCTCCTTTACTACTCACATTAACAGCACCATAACCTCCCTGACTACTTGCATTAACAGCACCATAACCTCCCTGACTACTTGCATTAACAGCACCATAACCTCCCTCACTTCTCACATTAAAAGCACCATAACCTCCCTCACTACTCACATTAACAGCACTATAACCTCCCTGACAACTCGCATTAACAGCACCATAACCTCCTTCACTACTCGCATTAACAGCACCACAACCTCCATCACTACTCGCATTAACAGCACCATAACCTCCTTCATTACTCACATTAAGAGCACCATAACCTCCCTCACTACTTACATTAACAGCACCATAACTTCCCTCATTTCTCGCATTAACAGCACCATAACCTTCCTGACAACTCGCTTAACAGCACCATAACCTCCCTGACAACTCGCTTAACAGCACCATAACCTCCTTCAGTACTCGCATTAACAGCACCATAACCTCCCTGACTACTCGCATTAACAGCACCATAACCTCCTGACTACTTGCATTAACAGCACCATAACCTCCTTTACAACTCGCATTAACAGCACCATAACCTTTCTCACTACTCGCATTAAGAGCACCATAACCTCCCTGACTACTTGCATTAACAGCACCATAACCTCCTTTACTACTCGCATTAACAGCACCATAACCTCCCTCACTCGCATTAACAGCACCATAACCTCCCTCACTCTCGCATTAACAGCACCGCTTTCCTTCCGCCGCACGCCCCAACGGCACCCCGCAACCTCCTTTACTACTCGCATTAACAGCACCATAACCTCCTGACTATAGCTTAACAGCACCGTAACCTCCTTTACTACTCGCATTAACAGCACCATAACCTCCCTGTTCTCGCATTAACAGACCATAACCTTTCTCTTTCTCGCATTAACAGCACCATAACCTCCCTGACTACTTGCATTAACAGCACCATAATCTCCTTTACTACTCGCATTAACAGCACCATAACCTCCTTTACTACTCGCATTAACAGCACCATAACCTCCCTGACTACTCGCATTAACAGCACCATAACCTCCCTCACTACTCGCATTAACAGCACCACCAACCTCCCTGACTACTCGCATGCTGTACCATAACCTCCTGACTACTTGCATTAACAGCACCATAACCTCCCTTTACTACTAGCATTAACAGCCCCACCAACCTCCTGACTCTCGCATTCACACTACTCGCATTAACAGTACCATAACCTCCCTGACTACGCCTCATAACTCCCTGACTACTCGCATTCACAGCACCATAACCTCCCTGACTACTCGCATTAACAGCACCATAACCTCCCTGACTACTCGCATTAACAGCACCATAACCTCCCTGACTACCCGCATTAACAGCACCATAACCTCCCTGACTACTCGCATTAACAGCACCATAACCTCCCTGACTACTCGCATTAACAGCACCATAACCTCCTTCACTACTCGCATTAACAGCACCATAATCTAACCTATCCTATCCTAACCTAACCTAACCTAACCAGACCTAACCTACTCACATTAACAGCATCAATTGAACTCTTAGATGTTAAATTCCCATATAACATTAGTACATTAACATTATAACGTCCTCTCCTTCATTAATCTCTCTACCTGGTAATGTCTGGTCTCCCTCCCCATTAGAACTCTTACTCTGGCTAATTATTTATCCAGCGTTGTTTTTGGGAAAGGGATAAATTAATCTAATCCAGAATATTAATAATCCATTTTTTCAGGGAATTTTTTTAACTATATTCTTAGCTTAAAATCTTCACATAAATATCCTGACTCGAATGAATCGATTAATTTCGGTATTTTGTTTCTTATTTTTAGAACCACATAATCCCAATGAAACACAAAAGAAATTCAATATCGGTCACTCATAGGATTCTTATCATCTACCATAATAGTCTCGCCATTGACTCTTGTAACTCAGCTGTAGTCTTCCTAGCAACAAATCATAGACTACAGTTAGACTCCTTCATTAATTTACCATTAATAAAAAGAATTTCTGACAATTAACTTTCTAAACCCTTATAGGCAACACTCTTGAAGTCTTGACACCATTACTCCTGATACACGACCATCATCCCTACTGGAAGTTCTCTCCCACTTTCTGATGGCTTATCATAGCCTCTCCTGAAGACCTGGTCAGTAGCAGGTCCAGGTCCTATACCTGATACTGGAAATTTCTACACTTGACACTCATGGTTTCTTACCATCTATTTTATGTAGTTTTGTCTTATATCATCCTGAAAATAAACCATTAACATTTCTGGAGCCTTTCCTACGCCTTCTTTAACCTTCATATCAACCCTGTAAGAATGTTATAATGGTCTTCTCTGAAACCTAAACTTACTCTACTGGACCATCGATCTTCCTAAAATCCTGACACTCTACCATCGATCTTCCTGGAACCTTATTTTCTACCTTACTGGATCGTCCAGTATAAAGTATTTTGGTGTCATATGTTGTTCCGATTGTCTATCTATCATGGAAACTTTTGAGGTAATATAGTCGCTCCCATTTTCGCGGCGAGCATCATATACAGTTATTTGAGTGTGTCCACCCAGAGGCTCACTGGATCAACCAGCTGAGTCCTGCCACTGACCTCTCATATGATGTACCAGACCAGTCCATCCTTCGCCATCAGTTCAACTTGAGTCTTGTCACTGGCCCTTTTATAACTTGTCGTTGGCCCTCAGGAGGCCCACTAGTTCATTCTGGCTTGTCACCTACCCACTGGCCTCCTGTCAACGACCACCCTGATACCTCCAGCAAACCTCCCCATCTCTCCCCCTTGTCCCTCTCCCCGTCTCACCCTGCCAAAGTCCTCCCTGGCACCCTGCCACGGCACCCGGGGTGATCTAGATGGAGGAATTAGCATGAGGAGGCGACCGCTATATATATAACCTACTTTAAATGCAAGTCGTCCGTTTAATTGGAGTTGTGGCTGTGCACCCACACGGAGAGTAGAAACGGGGCGAGCTGACGGTCCGGAGCACGACGTGAGAGAACTTTTAAACCAGTCGGTCCTTCTTTTACCTCTGTCTGTCTGTCTGTCTGTCTGTCTGAATCACCTCCTTCATAAATATTCTTCCCCTCTCTTGTGCTTACTATTTGTGTGTGTGTGTGTGTGTGTGTGTGTGTGTGTGTGTGTGTGTAATCCATTTATAGTATTTTAAGATCTGAGTTTACCACGTATCCACTTGAACCGATATAACGAAAGATGTTTATTTGTTATACATATTATCAAGGGCATATATTTGCTTTACCTACCTGTCTGAATATATACAGTTCTTTGATACAATTGCTCCCCTCCTTTGCATCTTAATTTCGATTATCTAGTTTCCTTGTTTGTCCGGTTACGCATTCGCCAGTAAGTCCTGTCACTCTGCATCTTTCTCTTGTCTTATTCTAGTGTGTAATTTGTTCATTAGCTTGGCTTTATTGACTTGTACATTGAGCTAAAAGCATTTTCTCGAGCAAGTCTCTCCGGGGTGACGTGTGAGTGCATGGCCGCTAGCAGGGTCGGTGTTTATGTGTGGTGGCCCTCATTACATTAGAGGCTTATGTGTTACACTTTTTTTTCTTTGCCTTCTGTCTGTTTGTCTTTGGTTCACACTGCTTTTGCTATCTTTGTTTATTTATCTTAATGGGTTTTTTTCTTTCTGTCTCTTATTGTCCGACTTCTACCCTTGCTGTCTCTGTCCTTCGTCCGTTCTACTCTCTCTCTCTCTCTCTCTCTCTCTCTCTCTCTCTCTCTCAGTATGACTGCTTTTCTTTCTCTATCTGTCTGCCTGTCTAATCACTTCTATTTATCTATCTGTCTAATCGCCTCTCCCTATCTGTTTGTCCATCTGTCTGTCTATCTGGTGTTCTCTCTTTGTTTAACTATCTGTCTGATTGCTCCTCTGCCTGCCTATCTGTCGGTCTGTCTGTTGGCCATTTTTCTATTCCTTTCACTGATTATTCTTTTTTTATCTTTCTACTCTCGTCTCCGTATACTTGACCTCTATCTCCCTATTCTATGTCTTCGTATCTCGTTCTACACCTGCTGCAAGACGACTTAAAGTAAACAACATCTCCATTAAACTCATAATAAAATAAGAAGGCTTTTGTTTATAATCGTCGCCGTGTATGTTATATTTTTCACTGTATTTTTTTTTCGTCATCATTTGCTCTGAGCCCCTACCTTCCATCATTCCCTCCTTGCCCTTTCCAGTTCATTCCACCTCCCCTTTCTTACTTCCCTTCTCTTCCCCTCCCCTGCTACTCCCCCATTTTCTTCCCTGCCCCACACCCACTCCTGCACCACACGCATTCCTAGCCCATTACCCCAAATCAACCCCCCCAACCCCATCCTCACCCCCACCACCCCACCATAACCTTTCAAAGCAAGCGCTAACGATATGTTAATTATAAGCTTTAAAATAAATAACTCATAGTTTTCCGTAATATTTAAAGCAATAATGAGACCTTAAACATAACACCTTGTTGCTTTAGATCACCTTTGATAATTTCTTAAGATTATTTTCGTTGTTGTTGTTTCGAGGTTAAATGTTCAGTACAGGTTGGATGTTAAAAAAAAATGTTTAGTATTGTGGTGTTTGGTCTCTAGCGACGTCTTGTTTGACTGTGTGCGACGAACCACCGTGATGACAGATTCTCTCCTCCTCTTTCTTATATAAGTGCAGGGTAAAGCTTAATCAACCCGAATGAAAATATACCAAGAAATTACTTAAAACAAGGCGTGTGGCCCCAACCTGCGTGTAAACACCTGGAGATTTCAACTCAGCCACACATAACTATCCACGTTTTTCTCTTTTATTGTTTTTTCTCGTCTGCTTAAACAAGATTTAGCGCTGGCTCCGACTGCCATTTGTCTTAGCACTTTGTTCATTCTGGTGAAGTAATTGTTTTGCCATCATCACCAATTGTGTGCGTAGGTCCGCTTAAATCATCCTGGGCTTTGTTCGTCGCTGCCACTTGAGAGTTTCGACACAGGGAATGAACTCACATGAATGGCGGCTCTAGTGGAGTTGTGGCGAGGTTCTCTTGTGTCGGGGAACTGTAGAAAAGGCCAGACCTGAGCGATGAATCATGGTAAGAAAAAAGAAGAAAAAGAAGAAGAAGAACCGACCTCCAGGATAAACGGCATTACAGAAATACAACAATGGTCGGCGTAAATCACAGGTGAATGGAGGAGCATATGTTAATTTATAGCTTCTGTTGAACGTTGGCATTTATGGATAGACCCACATTACTATGAGGTATTATATTTACCACCAAAGATACATAGGCAAGGCTGAAATAACTCCTCTATGTATGCCCGTGTACTTAAATATTTCCAATACAAAGTGAGACCAGGTAAGTGTTTGTCTTGAGAAACTTACCAAGAGACGTAATTAATAACACTTCTTTTACCACATGACAGTGCAAAGAGTTCACCTAAGATTTGTTTATGTTGAGAATTATAAACAAACATATATTTAGTTTACTGTAATTGTCAGCGTAGTAGTGATGATATATTGGTCAGTGTGATGTTGTTAGTGTGGAGTGGTTGGTATAGGTTTTGTAGTGTGTGTGTGTGTGTGTGTGTGTGTGTGTGTGTGTGTGTATTTGAGTGCTCATAAGTGTGCACAGATTCCCACACAGAACTTCCTCCCCCCCGCCACACACACACGTTCTCATACACACACACACACGCACACGCTCTCACACACACACACTCTCTCACACACACATATCTACACACACACTCTCTCCCTCCCACTACAAAACTCACCTAGCCACACTCGTTCCCTCCCACAACACACTCGCTCCCTTCCACAACATACTCTCTCCCTCCCACAACACACTCGCTCCCTCCCACAACACACTCGCTCCCTCCCACATCACACTCGCTCCCTTCCACACTCTCTCCCTCCCACAACACACTC
>NW_024742276.1:0-42316 GCF_018991925.1 Homarus americanus | reverse complement strand
CCGGTGGCTCGTTCAGTTACGTATTGCTGCTACAGCGCCAGGTACTCCACTGACATTCCTTGTACACCTCTGACACTCAGGTACACCGCTGACACTGCCAGGTACACCTCCGACACCAGGTACACCTCCGACCTCCCAGGTACACTTCTCACACTCCAGGTACCGACCTCCCAGGTACACCTCTGACACTCCCAGACACCTCAGACACTCCCAGGTACACCTCTGACACTCCCAGGTACACCTCAGACACTCCCAGGTACACCATGGCCTCCAGTACACCTCTGACACTCAGGTACCTCTGACCTCCCAGGTACTCCTCTGACATTCCTGGTGCTTCTGGTCTCCAGTCGTCCGACACTCAGGTACACCTCTGACACTCAGGTACACCTCCGATATTCCCAGGTACACCTCCGATATTCCCAGGTACCTCTGATACTCCCAGGTACACCTTTGAGACTCCCAGGTACTTCACTGACACTCCTGGTTCACCTCTGGACTCCCAGGTGCACCTCTGACACTCCCAGGTACACCTCTGACACTCCCAGGTACTCCTGACACTCCTGTTTTCTGGCCTCCCAGGTACACCCAGCCTCCCAGGTACACTTCTCGCTCCAGGTACACCTCAGCCTCTAGGTAGTCTCTGTCACTCCCTGATACACCTCTAACACTCCCAGGTACACTGACACTCCCAGGTATGCTGGCCTGCCAGGTACCTCAGACACTCCAGGTACACCTCAGACACTCCCAGTGCACCTCTGACACTCAGCACACATCGACCTCCCAGGTACACCTCAGGCGCTGACCTCCCAGGTACACTTCTTACACTCCCAGGTACACCTCCGACACTCCCAGGTACACCTCTGCACTCCCAGGTACACCTCTGACCTCCCAGGTACACCTCTGACACTCCCTGAACCTCTGACACTCCCAGGTACTCACTGACATTCCCTGGTACACCTCTGACACTCCCAGGTACACGTCCGACACTCCGATACACCTCTGACCTCCAGGTACACTGACACTCCCAGGTACACCTCTGACACTCCCAGGTACTCCACTGACACTCCCTGGTACACCCTGACCTCCCAGGTACACCTCTGACCTCCCAGGTTCACCGCTGACACTGCCAGGTACCTCGGACCTTGCTGCAGTGCCACCTCAGACACTGCCAGGTACACCTCAGACACTCAGGTACACCTCAGTCACTCCAGGTGCACCTCAGCACTCTCAAGTGCACCTCCTGACACTCCAGGCACACCTCGATACTCCCAGGTACACCTCAGACACTCCCAGGTACACCGCTGACACTCCCAGGTTTCCGACACTCCCAGGTACACCTCAGCCTCCCAGGTGCCCTCAACCCAGGTACACCTCCGACCTCCCAAGTACACTTCTTACATTCCAGGTACACCTCCGACATACCAGGTGCCCCTGACACTCCCAGGTACACCTCTGACACTCCCAAGTACCTCTGACTTCCCAGGCACCTCAGACACTCCAGGTACACCTCTGACACTCCCAAGTGCACTCTGACCTCCCAGGTACACCTCCGACACTCTCCAGGTACACCTCCGACACTCCTAGGTGCACTTCTTACCTCTGGTACCTCCGACCTCAGGTACACCTCTGCCAGGTACACCTCTGACACTCAGGTACTCCACTGACATTCCCTTGTACCTCTGACACTCCCAGGTACGCTGCACTGCCAGGTACACCTCCGACCTGCCAGGTACCTCCGACACTCCCAGTACTTCTCACACTCCCAGGTACACCTCCGACACTCCCAGGTACCCTCTGCACTCCCAGGCACACCTCAGACACTCCGTTACAGCTGACCTCCGGTACACCTCTGACCTCCCAAGTACACCTCTGACACTCCCACCTCTGACACTCAGGTACACCTCTGACCTCCCAGGTACACCTCATTAGGTACACCTCCGATATCCAGGTACACCTCTGATACTCCCAGGTACACCTTTGGGACCACGGTACTTCACTGACAATCCTGGTCCTCTGACACTCCCAGGTACTCCTCTGACACTCCCTGGTTCACTTCTGAGACTCCAAAACCTCAACACTCCCTGGTACACCTCCGATATTCCCAGGTAACCCTCCGATATTCCCAGGTACACCTCCGATACTCCCAGGTACACCTTTGAGACTCACAGGTACTTCACTGACCTCCCTGGTATACCCTGACACTCCCAGGTACCTCTGCCTCCTGATAAACCTCTGACACTCCCAGGTACACCTCAGACACTCCTGGTTCTCCCCAACCTCCCAGGTACACTCCAGACACTCCAAGTTACAACACTCCAGGTACCTCGAACCTCCGGTATACGCCCCAACCTCCCAGGTACCCTCTGACCTCCAGAGTACACCTCTGACACTCCATGTACTCGACCTCCCAGGTACACCTCCGACACTCCAGGTACCTTCTTACACTCTAGGTTCACCTCCTACACTCCCAGGTACACCTCTGACCTCCGAGGTACCTGTGACCTCAAGTGCACCTCTGACACTCCCAGGTACATCTCTGACCTCCAGGTACTCCCCGACACTCCCAGGTACCTTTGACACTCCAGGTTGCTCACTGACATTCCGCCCTTTTCTGACACTCCCAGGTACACCGCTGACACTCCAGGTACACCTCCGACACTGCCAGGTACACCACCGACACTCCCAGGTACACTTCCTCCCAGGTACCTCCCACACTCCCAGGTACCTCTGACACTCCCAGGCACACCTCAGACACTCCAGGTACACCTCTGACACTCTCAGGTACCTCAGACACTCCCAGGTACACGCTGACACTCCCAGGTACCTCTGACACTCCCAAGTACACTCTGACCTCCCAGGTACACCTCCAACACTCCCAGTGCACCTCCGACACTCCCAGGTACACTTCTTACACTCCAGGTAGCCTCCGACACTCACAGGTACACCTCTGACACTCCCTGGTACACCTCTGACACTCGGTACACCTCCGACACTCCCAAGTACACTTCTTACACTCCCAGGTACACCTCCGACCTCCCAGGTACACCTCTGACCTCCAGGTACACCTCTGACACCAGTACACCTCTGACACTCCCAGGTACACCTCCAACACTCCCAGGTACACCTCGACTCTGCCATGTACACTTCTTGCACTCTCAGGTACACCTCCGACACTCCCAGGTACACCTCTGACCTCCCAGGCACCTCAGACCTCCAGGTACACCTCTGACACTCAGGTACACCTCAGACACTCCCAGGTACACCGCTGACACTCCCAGGTACACCTCTGACACTCCCAATTACACCTCTGACACCAGGTACACCTCCGACACCCAGGTACACCTCCGACATTCCTAAGTACACTTCTCACACTCTAGGTACCTCCGACACTCCCAGGTACACCTCTGACACTCCCAGGTACCTCTGACACTCCAGGTACACCTCTGACACTCCCAGGTACATCTCTGACACTCCAGGTACTCCCTGACACTCCAGGTACACTGACACTCAGGTACTCCACTGACATTCCTTGTACACTGACACTCCCAGGTACACCGCTGACACTGCCAGGTACACCTCCGACACTGCCAGGTACACCTCCGACACTCCCAGGTACACCCCACTCCCAGGTACACCTCCGACACTCCCAGGTACACCTCTGACACTCCCAGGCACACCTCAGACACTCCCAGTTACACAGCTGACACTCCCAGGTACACCTCTGACCTCCCAAGTTACCTCTGCCTCAGGTACACCTCGGCCTCCCAGGTACACCTCGACACTTCCAGGTACACCTCCGATATTCCCAGGTACCTCCGATATTCCCAGGTACACCTCTGATACTCCGGTACACCTTTGAGACTCCCAGGTACTTCACTGACACTCTCTGGTACACCTCTGACCTCCCAAGTTGCCGATATTCCCAGGTACACCTCCGATGTTAACGGTACACTCTGATACTCCCAGGTACCTTTGAGACTCCCAGGTACTTCTGACACTCCCTGGTACACCTATGACCTCCAGTGCACTCCGATATTCCCAGGTACACCTCGATGTTAACAGGTACCTCTGATACTCCCAGGTACACCTTTGGGTACTTCATGACTCTCCGGTTCTTGACACTCCAGGTACTCCTCTGACACTCCTGGTTCACTTCTGAGACTCAGGTACACCTCTGACACTCCTGGTACACCTCCGATATTCCAGGTACACCTCCGATATTTACCGATATTAACAGGTACTCTGATACTCCCAGGTACACCTTTGAGACTCCCAGGTACTTCCGCACACTCCCTGGTACACCTATGACACTCCAGGTACACCTCCGATATTCCCAGGTACACCTCCGATAACAGGTACACCTGATACTCCCAGGTACACCTTTGAGACTCAGGTACTTCACTGACACTCCTTGGTTCACCTCTGACACTCCCAGGTACTCCTCGACACTCCTGGTTCACTTCTAGACTCTAGGTACACCTCTGACACTCCTGGTACACCTCTGACCTCCAGGTACTCCTCTGACCTCCTGGTTCACTTCTGGACTCTAAGGTACACCTCTGACACTCCCTGGTACACCTCCCATATTCCCAGGTAACCCTCCGATATTCCCAGGTACACCTCCGTGCTCCCAGGTACACTGAGACTCCAGGTACTTCACTGACACTTCCTGGTACACTCCCAGGTACACCTCTGACACTCCCTGGTACACCTCTGACACTCCCAGGTACACCTCAGACACTCCCTGGTTCTCCCTTGACACTCCCAGGTACACCTCTGACACTCCCAGGTACACAGCTGACACTCCCAGGTACACCGCTGACACTCCCAGGTACACCGCTGACACTGCCAGGTACACCTCAACTCCCAGGTACACCTCAGACACTCAAGGTGCCTCTGACTCAGCACCTCGACACTCCACGTACACCTCAGACACTCCCAGGGTACACCGCTGACACTCCCAGGTAACTTCTACACTCCAGGTACACCTCCGACACTCCCAGGTACACCTCTGACACTCCAGGTAACCTCCTGACACTCCCAGGTACACCTCGACACTCCCTGGTACACCTCTGACACTCCCAGGTACTCCACTGACATTCCTGTTAGCTGACACTGCCAGGTACACCTCCGACACTGCCAGGTACACCTCCGACACTCCAGGTACACTTCTCGCATTCTCAGGTACACCTCCTACACTCCCAGGTACACCTCTGACACTCCTGGCACCTCAGACACTCAGGTACACCGCTGACACTCCCAGGTACACCTCTGACACTCCAAGTACACCTCTGTCACTCCCAGGTACACCTCCAACACTCAGGTACACCTCCGACACTCCCAGGTACACTCTTACACTCCCAGGTACACCTCCGACCTCCAGGTACCTTGACCTCCCAGGTACCCTCTGACACTCCGGTACACCTCAGACACTCCCAGGTACACCATGACACTCCCAGGTACACCTCTGACACTCCCAGGTGCACCTCTGACCTCCCAGGTACACCTCTGACACTCCCAAGTGCCTCTGACACTCCAGGTACACCTCAACTTCCCCAGGTACACCTCCGACACTGCCAGGTACACTCTGCACTCTCAGGTACACCTCCGACACTCCCAGGTACCTCTGACACTCCCAGGCACACCTCAGACACTCCAGGTACACCGCTGACACTCCCAGGTACACCTCAGACACTCCCAGGTACACCTCCAACACTCCCAGGTACACCTCTGACACTCCCAGGTACACCTCCGATATTCCCAGGTACACCTCCGATATTCAGGTACACCTCTGATCTCCCAGGTACCTTTGAGACTCCAGGTATACTGACACTCCCAGGTACACCTCTGACACTCTAGGTATTCCTCTGACGCTCTGGTGCACCTCTGACACTCCCAGGTACACCTCAGACACTCCCTGGTCCCTCTGACACTCAGGTACACCTCTTTCCTCCTGGTTTTCCCTGACCTCCCAGGTACACCTCAGACACTCCCAGGTACACCTCAGACACTCCCAGGTACACCTCTGACACTCCCTGGTACACCTCAGACACTCCTAGGTACACCTCTCACACTCATGATACACCTCCGACCTCCCAGGTACACCTCTGACACTCCCAGGTACACCTCTGACACTCCATGTACACCTCCGACATCCAGGTACACCTCTGACACTCCCAGGTACTCCACTGACACTCCCTGGTACCTGACACTCCAGGTACACCTCACTCCCAGGTACACCTCAGACACTCCAGGTACATCAATACTCCCAATTACCCCAGACTCTCCCAGGTACACCTCCGACACCCAGGTACACCTCTGACACTCCCTGGTACACCTCTGACACTCCCAGGTACACCTCTGACACTCCAGGTATACTCTGACACTCCCAGGTGCACCTCTGAAACTCCAGGTACTCCACTGACATTCCTGGTACCTCTGACACTCCCAGTGCGCGTCGACACTCCCAGGTACTCCACCTGACCTCCTGGTACACCTCTAACACTCCAGGTACACCTCAGGACTCCCAGGTACATCTCTCACTCAGGTACACCTCTGACACTCTAGGTGGTCCCTGTCCTCCTGGTACCCTCCTAACCTCCCAGGTACACCTTGACACTCCCAGGTGCACCTCTGACACTGCCAGGTACACCAAAACTCCAGGTACACCTCAGACACTCCCAGGTGCACACCTCTGACCTCCAGGTACACCTCTGACACTCCCAGGTACCTCTGACATCAGGTACATCTCTGCCTCCCAGGTACTCCACTGACACTCCTGGTACACCCATGACACTCCCAGGTACACCTCTGACACTCCTAGGTACCTCCTGACACTCCCAGGTACACCTCTGACACTCCCAGGTACACCTCTGCTCCAGGTACACCTCTGACACTCCCAGGTACACCTTACACTCCGGTACTCCACTGATGATTCCTGGTACACCCTGACACTCCAGGTACACCTCTGACCTCCTAGGTACACCCAGACCTCCAGGTATGCTTCTCACCTCCAGGTTCACCTCTGACACTCCCAGGTACACCTCAGACACTCAGTGCACCTCTGACTCTCCAAGTGCACCTCTGACAGTCCCAGGCACACCTCTGACACTCCCAGGTACACCTCAGACACTCCCAGGTACACCTCTGACCTCCAGGTACCTTCTGACACTCCCAGGTACACCTCCGACACTCAGGTACACCTCCGACACTCCCAGGTACACCCGCTGACACTGCCAGGTACACCTCCGACACTCCCAGGTACACCTCCGACACTCCCAGGTACACTTCTCGCATTCTCAGGTACACCTCCGACTCCAGGTACACCTCGACACTCCCTGGCACACCTCAGACACTCCCAGGTACACCGCTGCCACTCCGGTACCCTCTGACACTCCCAGTTCCACCTCTGTCCTCCAGGTACACCTCCGACACTCCCAGGTACACCTCCGACACTCCAGGTACCATACCTCTGGGTACACCTCCGACCTCCCAGGTACACCTTTGACACTCGGTACACCTCCTGACACTCCCAGGTACACCTGACACTCCCAGGTACCTCCTGACCTCCCAGGTACCTCTGACACTCCCAGGTACACCTCTGACACTCCCAGGTACACCTCTGACACCAAGTACACCTCTGACACTCCCAGGTACACCTCCAACACTCCCAGGTACACCTCGACACTCCCAGGTACACTTCTTGCACTCCCAGGTACACCTCCGACACTCCCAGGTACACCTCTGACACTCCCGGCACACCTCAGACACTCCCAGGTACACCTCTGACACTCAGGTACACCTCAGACACTCCCAGGTACACCTCAACACTCCAGGTACCTCTGACACTCCCAGGTACCTCCGATATTCCCAGGTACCTCCGATATTCCAGGTACACCTCTGATGCTCCCAGGTACACCTTTGAGCTCAGGTACTTCACTGACACTCCTGGTACCTCTGACACTCCCAGGTACACTTCTTACACTCCTAGGTACACCTCCTACACTCCCAGGTACACCTCTGACACTCCGAGGTACACCTCTGACACTCAGGTACACCTCTGACACTCCCAGGTACATCTCTGACACTCCCAGGTACTCCTAACACTCCCAGGTACCTTTGACACTCCCAGGTACTCCACTGACATTCCCTTGTACACCTCTGACACTCCCAGGTACCATGACACTGCAGGTACACCTCCGACACTGCCAGGTACACCACCGACACTCCCAGGTACACTTCTCCACTCCCAGGTACACCTCCGACACTCCCAGGTACACCTCTGACACTCCCAGGCACACCTCAGACACTCCCAGGTACACCTCTGACACTCTCAGGTACACCTCAGACACTCCCAGGTACACCGCTGACCTCCAGGTACACCTCTGACACTCCCAAGTACACCTCTGACACTCAGGTACACCTCAACTCAGGTACACCTCCGACCTCCCAGGTGCACTTCTTACACTCCAGGTACACCTCCGACACTCACAGGTACACCTCTGACACTCCCAGGTCACCTCTGACACTCCCAGGTACACCTCCGACACTCCAAGTACACTTCTTACACTCCCAGGTACACCTCCGACACTCCCAGGTACACTGACACTCCCAGGTACATCTGACACTCCCAAGTACACCTCTGACACTCCCAGGTACACCTCAACACTCCCAGGTACACCTCCGACACCATGTACACTTCTTGCACTCTCAGGTACACCTCCGCACTCCCAGGTACACCTCTGACACTCCCAGGCACCTCAGACACTCCCAGGTACACCTCTGACACTCTCAGGTACACCTCAGACACTCCCAGGTACACCGCTGACACTCCCAGGTACACCTCTGACACTCCCAATGCACCTCTGACACTCCCAGGTACCTCCGACACTCCCAGGTACACCTCCGACACTCTAGGTACATTTCTTACTCCTACATACACCTCCGACACTCCCAGGTACACCTCTGACACTCCCAGGTACACTCTGACCTCCCAGGTACACCTCTGACACTCCCAGGTACATCTCTGACACTCCCAGGTGCTCCCTGACCTCCCAGGTACACCTGACCTCCCAGGTACTCCCTGACATTCCCCATGCCTCTGACACTCCCAGGTACACCGCTCGACACTGCCAGGTACACCTCCGACACTGCCAGGTACACCTCCGACAGTCCAGGTACACTTCTCACACTCCCAGGTACACCTCCGACCTCCAGGTACACCTCTGACACCAGGCACACCTCAGACACTCCCAGGTACACAGCTGACACTCCCAGGTACACCTCTGACCTCCCAAGTACACCTCTGACACTCCCAGGTACCTCCGATATTCCCAGGCACCTCGATATTCCCTGGTACACCTCCGATATTCAGGTACCTCGATACTCAGGTACCTTTGAGACTCAGGTACTTCACTGACACTCTCTGGTACCTCTGACCTCCCAGGTACACCTCTGACCTCCCAGGTACACCTCGATATTCCCAGGTACCTTCCCATGGTACACCTCTGATACTCCCAGGTACACCTTTGAGACTCCCAGGTACTTCACTGACCCTCCTGGTACACCTCTGACCTCCCAGGTACTCTCTGACACTCGGTTATCTGAGACTCAAGGTACACCTCTGACACTCCCGTTACCTCCGATATTCCCAGGTAACCCTCCGATATTCCCAGGTACACCTCCGATACTCCCAGGTACACCTTTGAGACTCCCAGGTACTTCACTGACACTCCCTGGTATACCCCTGACACTCCCAGGTGCACCTCTGACACTCCCTGGTACACCTCTGACACTCCCAGGTACACCTCAGACACTCCCTGGTTCTCCCTGACACTCCCAGGTACACCTCAGACACTCCCAGGTACACCTCTGACACTCCCAGGTACACCTCAGACACTCCCAGGTATACCGCTGACACTCCCAGGTACACCTCTGACACTCCCGAGTACACCTCTGACTCCCAGGTACACCTGCGACACTCCCAGGTACACCTCCGACACTCCCAGGTACCTTCTCCTAGGTACACCTCCTACACTCCCAGGTACACCTCTGACTCCCAGGTACTCGCTCCCAGGTACACCTCTGACACTCCAAGGTACATCTCTGACACTCCCAGGTGCTCCACTGAACTCCCAGGTACCTGACACTCAGGTGCTCACTGACATTCCTTGTACACCTCTGACACTCCAGGTACACCTCCGACACTGCCAGGTACACCTCCGACACTCCGGTACACTTCTCACCTCCCAGGTACACCTCCGACACTCCCAGGTACACCTCTGCACTCCCAGGCACCTCAGACACTCCCAGGTACACCTCTGACACTCTCAGGTACCTCAGACACTCCAGGTACCGCTGACACTCAAGGTACACCTCTGACACTCCAAGGTACCTGACACTCCCAAGTACTCCATTGTTTTGCCATGCTCCCAGGTACACGTCCGACCTCCCAGATACACCTCTGACCTCCCAGGTACCTCCGATATTCATGTACACCTCCGATATTCAGGTACACCTCTGATACTCAGGTAACCTTTGAGACTCCCAGGTACTTCACTGACACTCCTGGTGCACCTCTGACACTCAGGTACTCCTCTGACACTCCTGGTTCACCTGGAGACTCCCAGGTACACCTCTGACACTCCTGGTACACCTCCGATATTCCCAAGTACACCTCCGATACTCCCAGGTACCTTTGAGACTCCCAGGTACTTCACTGACACTCCTGGTATACCCCTGACATTCCCAGGTACACCTCTGATACTCCCAGGTACACCTCTGATACTCCCAGGTACACCTGCAACCTCCCAGTTCCCGCCTCCGACACTTCCAGGTACAACTCCGACACTCCCAGGTAAACCTCCGATACTCTAGGTCCTCTGACACTCCCAGGTACACCTCTGACCTCCTAGGTATTCATCTGACGCTCCCTGGTACACCTCTGACACTCCAGGTACCTCAGACCTCCTGGTACCTCTGACCTCCCAGGTACACCTCTTTCACCCTGGTTTCCCTGACCTCAGGTACACCTCAGACCTCCCAGGTACACCTCAGACACTCCCAGGTACCTCTGACACTCCCTGGACACCTCAGACACCTAGGTACACCTCACACTCACCAGATACACCTCGACCTCAGGTACACCTCTGACACTCCCAGGAACACCTCTGACACTCCATGTACACCTCCGACACTCAGGTACACCTCCCAACTCCCAGGTACTCACTGACACTCTGGTACACCTGACACTCCAGGTACACCTCTGACACTCAGGTACACCTCAGACACTCCCAGGTGCATCAGATCTCCCAGATACACCAGACACTCCCAGGTACACCTCCGACACTCCCAGGTACACCTCTGACACTCCCTGGTATACCTCTGACCTCCCAGGTACACCTCTGACACTCCCAGGTACACTTCTGACACTCAGGTACACCTCTGAACTCAGGTACTCCACTGACATTCCTGGTACACCTCTGACCTCCCAGGTACACATCGACACTCAGATACACCTCTGACACTCCCAGGTGCACCTCTGACACTCCCAGGTACACCTCTAACACTCGGTACTCCTGACCTCCTGGTACACCTCTGACCTCCCAGGTACCGCAGACACTCCCAGGTACACTGCTCTCACTCCCAGGTACACCTCTGACTCTAGGTAGTCCTCTGTCACTCCCTGATACCTCTAACCTCCAGGTACACCGCTGACCTCCAGGTACACCGCTGACATTGCCAGGTACATCTCAAACACTCCCAGGTACCTCAGACACTCAGGTGCACCTCTGACACTCAGGCACCTCTGACCTCCCAGGTACACCTCAGACCCTCCCAGGTACACCGCTGACCTCCCAGTGCATTCCCACTCCCAGGTACACCTCCGACACTCCCAGGTACACCTCTGACACCAGGTACACCTCTGACCTCCCAGGTACACCTCTGACACTCCTGGTACACCTCTGACACTCCCAGGTGCTCCACTGACATTCCTGGACACCTCTGCACTCCCAGGTACGTCCGACACTCCAGATACACCTGACACTCCCAGGTACCTCTGACACTCCCAGGTACCTCTAACACTCCCAGGTACTCCACTGACCTCCTGGTACACCCTGACACTCCCAGGTACACTCTGAGAGTCCCAGGTACACGACACTGCCAGGTACACCTCAGACACTGCCAGGTACACAGACACTGCCAGGTACCTCAGACACTCCCAGGTACACCTCAGTCACTCAAGTGCACCTCTGACACTCAAGTGCACCTCTGACACTCCCAGGCACACCTCTGATACTCCAGGTACACCTCAGACACTCCCAGGTACATGACCTCCCAGGTACCTCCGACACTCCAAGTGCCTCTGGTACCTCTGACCTCCCAGGTACACCTCCGACCTCCCAAGTACCTTCTTACATTCCCAGGTACCTCCGACACTCCCAGGTACACCTGTGACCTCCCAGGTGCACCTCTGACCTCCCAAGTACCTCTGACACTCCAGGTACACCTCCAACACTCCCAGGTACACCTCCGACACTGCCAGGTGCCTTCTTGCACTCTCAGGTACACCTCCGACACTCCCAGGTACACCTCTGACACTCCCAGGCACACCTCAGACACTCCCAGGTACACCTCTGACACTCTCAGGTACCTCAGACACTCCCAGGTACCATGACACTCCCAGGTACCTCTGCCTCCCAAGTGCACCTCTGACACTCCCAGGTACACCTCCGACACTCCCAGGTACACCTCCGACACTCCTGGGCCTAACCCACTCCTAGGTACACCCGACACTCCAGGTACCTCCTGACCTCCCAGGTACCTCCTGACCTCCCAGGTACACCTCTGGCCTCCCAGGTACATCTCTGACACTCCGGTGCTCCCTGACCTCCAGGTACACCTTTGACACTCCCAGGTACTCACTGACATTCCTTGTGCACCTCTGACACTCCCAGGTACACCTCAGACACTGCCAGGTACCTCCGACACTGCCAGGTACACCTCCGACACTCCAGGTACCTTCTCCACACTCCCAGGTACCTCCAGCCTCCCAGGTACACCTCCTGACTCCCAGGCACCTCAGACCTCCCAGGTACCCCAGCTGACCTCCCAGGTACCTCTGACACTCCCAAGTACACCTCTCTGACACTCCCAGGTACTCCCAGGCACTCCAGGTACCTCTCTGACACTCCCAGGTACACCTCCGATATTCCCAGGTACACCTCCGATGTTCCCAGGTACCTCTGATACTCCCAGGTACACCTTTGAGACTCCCAGGTGCTTCACCTGACACTCCCTGAGCACACCTCTGATCTCCCAGGTACACCTTTGAGACTCAGGTACTTCCTGACCTCCCTGGTACACCTCTGCCTCCCAGGTCTCCTCTGACATTCCCTGGTTCCTTCTGAGACTCCAAGGTACACCTCACTCCTGGTACACCTCCGATATTCCCAGGTATCCCTCCGATATTCAGGTTACTCGATACTCCCAGGTACACCTTTGAGACTCCCAGGTACTTCACCAGCCTCCCTGGTATGCCCTGACCTCCCAGGTACCTCTGACACTCCTGGTACACCTCTGGCCTCCCAGGTACACCTCGAACCTCCCTGGTTCTCCCCGACACTCCAAGTACCTCAGACACTCGGTACACCTCTGACACTCCCAGGTTACCTCAGACACTCCCAGGTATACCGCTGACCTCCCAGGTACACCTCTGACCTCCCGAGTACACCTCTGACCTCCCAGGTACACCTCCGACACTCCCAGGTACACCTCCGACACTCCCAGGTGCACTTCTTCCTCCTAGGTACCTCCCTACACTCCCAGGTACACCTCTGACCTCCGGGTACACCTCTGACACTCCCAGGTACACCTCTGACCTCCCAGGTACATCTCTGACACTCCCAGGTGCTCACCCCAGCCTCCCAGTTACACCATTGACCTCCCAGGTACTCCTGACATTCCCTTGTACACCTCTGACACTCCCAGGTACACCGTGACACTGCCAGGTACACCTCCGACACTGCCAGGTACACCACCGACACTCCCAGGTGCACTTCTCACCTCCCAGGTACACCTCCGACACTCCCAGGTACCTCCTGACACTCCCAGCACACCTCAGACACTCCCAGGTACACCTCTGACACTCTCAGGTGCACCTCAGACACTCCCAGGTACACTCTGACCTCCCAGGTCACCTCTGACCTCCCAAGTACACCTCTGACCTCCAGTGCACCTCCAACACTCCCAGGTACCTCCGACACTCCCAGGTACCTTCTTACACTCCCGGTACACCTCCGACACTCCCAGGTACACCTCTGACCTCCCAGGTACCTCTGACCTCCCAGGTACACCTCGACACTCCCAAGTGCACTTCTTACCTCCCAGGTACACCTCCGACACTCCCAGGTACCTGCCCCAGCCTCCGGGTACACCTCAGCCTCCCAAGTAGTACTCCTGACACTCCCAGGTACCTCCAGCCTCCCAGGTACACCTCTGACCTCCCAGGTACCTCCGGTGTTCCCAGGTACACCTCCGGTATTCCCAGGTACACCTCTGATACTCCCAGGTACACCTTGAGACTCCCAGGTACTTCACTGACACTCCTGGTACACCTCTGACCTCCCAGGTACTCCTCTGACACTCCTGGTTCACTTCTGGGACTCAGGTACACCTCTAACACTCTGGTACACCTCCGATATTCCCAGGTAACCTCCGTGTTCCCTGGTACACCTCCGATACTCCCAGGTACACTTCTCTGCATTCTCAGGTACACCTCCAGCACTCCCAGGTACACCTCCTGACACTCCCTGGTACATCAGACACTCCCAGGTACCTCTGACACTCCAGGTACACCTCTGACACTCCCAGTGCCTTCAACCTCCCAGGTGCCTTCTTGCCTCCTCAGGTACCTCCGACACTCCCAGTGCACCTCTGACGCTCCCAGGCACACCTCTCGAACTCTCCCAGGTACCTCCCAGCACTCAGGTACACCTCAGACACTCCCAGGCACCTTCAACCTCCCAGGTACCTCTGGCTCCCAAGTACCTCCGAACCTCCCAGTGCACCTCCGACACTCCCAGGTACCTCCAACCTCCTAGGTACACCTCCCAGCCTCCCAGGTACACCTCTGACACTCCCAGGAACACCTCTGACACTCCCAGGTACATCTCTGACTCTCCCAGGTACTCCCCTGACCTCCCAGGTACACCTCTGACCTCCCAGGTGCTCCCCAGCATTCCTTGCACCTCTGACCTCCCAGGTGCACCGCTGACACCGCTGGGTACACCTCCGACACTGCCAGGTTGCCTAAACACTCCCAGGTACCTTCTCACTCCAGGTGCATCTCGACACTCCAGTTACCTCCTGACACTCCCAGGCACACCTCAGACCTCCCAGGTACACGCCCCAGCTGCTCCCAGGTACACTGACACTCCCAAGTACCTCTGGCACTCCCAGGTACCTCTGACACTCCCAGTACACCTCTGGCCTCCCAGGTACACCTCCGATATTCCCAGGTACACCTCCGATATTCCCAGGTACACCTCTGATCTCCCGGTACACCTTTGAGACTCCCAGGTACTTCACTGACACTCCTAGTACACCTCTGTGCCCAGGTACTCCTCTGACCTCCCTGGTTCACTTCTGAGACTCCAAGGTACCTCTGACACTCCTGGTACACCTCCGATATTCCCAGGTAACCTCCGATATTCCCAGGTACCTCCGATACTCCAGGTACACCTTTGAGACTCCCAGGTGCTTCACTGACACTCCTGGTATACCCCTGGACCTCCCAGGTACACTTCTGACACTCCTGGTACACCTCTGACACTCCCAGGTACCTCAGACCTCCCTGTTTCTCCCCTGACTTCCAGGTACCTCAGACACTCCCAGGTACACCTCTGAGCTCCCAGGTACCTCAAACACTCCCAGGTATGCCTCCCAGGTACACTTCTAACACTCCCAGGTACACCTCTGACTCTCCTAGGTACTCCTCTGTCACTCCCTGATACACGTCTAACACTCCCAGGTACACCGCTGACACTTCCAGGTACACCGCTGACACTGCCAGGTACACCTCAGACACTGCGAGGTACACCTCAGACACTGCCAGGTACACCTCAGACACTCCCAGGTACACCTCAGTCACTCCAAGGTTCACCTCTGACACTCCCAAGTGTACCTCTGACACTCCCAGGCACACCTCTGACACTCCCAAAGAACTGAGACTCCAGGCAATGCTGACAAACCCCAGGTACACCTCTGACACTCCTAAGCACACCTCTGACACTGCACACTCTCCGACACTCCCAGTACACTGACACTCATACAGTTACACCCCACTCCCAGGTACACCTCCGACACTACCAGGTACAACTCTGACACTCCCAGGTACACCTCTGACATTCCCAGGTACACCTCTGACACTCCCTGGTACACCCCTGACACTCCCAGGTACACCTCTGACACTCCCAGGTATACCCAAGACACTCCGAGGTACACTTCTCACACTCCCAGGTAAAACTCCGACACTCCCAGGTACACCTCTGACACTCCCAGGTACACCTCTGACACTCCCAGGTACACCTCTGACACTCCCAGGTACAACTTTGACACTTCCAGGTACTCCACTGACATTCCCTGGTACACCTCTGACACTCCCAGGTACTCCACTGACATTCCCTGGTACACCTCTGACACTCCCAGGTACACCTCCGACACTCCCAGGTACACTTCTCACACTCCCAGTTACACCTCCGACACTCCCAGGTACACCTCTTACACTCCCAGGTACACCTCTGACACTCTAAGGTACACCTCTGACACTCCCAGGTACACCGCTGATACTCCCAAGTACTCAACTGACATTCCCTGGTACACCACTGACACTCCCAGGTACACCTCTGACACTCCCAGGTACATCTCTGACACTCCCAGGTACACCTCTGACACTGCCAGGTACACCTCTGACAACCCCAGGTACTCTTGTGACACTCCAGGTACACCTCCGACACTCCCAGATATACCTCTGACACTCCCAGGTACACCTCCGATATTCCCAGGTACACCTCCGATATTCCCAGGTACACCTCTGATACTCCCAGATACACCTTTGAGACTCCCAGGTACTCAACTGACACTCCCTGGTACACCTCTGTCACTCCCAGGTACTCCTCTAACACGCCCTGGTTCACCTCTGAGACTCCCAGGTACACCTCTGACACTCCCTGGTACACCTCCGATATTCCCAGGTACACCTCCGATATTCCCAGGTACACCTCCGATACTCCAAGGTACATCTCTGACAGTCCCAGGTACACCTCTGACATTGCCAGGTACACCTATGACATTCCCAGGTACTCCTGTGACACTCCCAGGTACACCTCCGACACTCCCAAGTACACCTCTGACACTCCCAGGTACACCTCTGACACTCCCAGGTACACCTCTGACACTCACCAGGTACACCTCAGACACTCCCAGGTACACCCCAGACACTCCCAGGTACACCCCAGACACTTTCAGGTACACTTCTCACACTCGCAAGTACACCTCCGACACTCCCAGGTACACCTCTGACACTCCTTGTACACCTCCGACATTCCTAGGTACACCTCTGACACTCCCAGGTACTCCACTGAGCTCCAGTGCCTCCTCACACACTCCGAGTACACCTCCGACACTCCCAGGTACACCTCCGGCCTCCCAGGTACCTTCTTACCTCCGAGGTACCTCTGACTCTCCAGGTACACCTCTGACACTCCCAGGTACATCCTCTGACACTCCCAGGTACTCACCTGACACTCCCAGGTACACCTGACACTCCCAGGTGCTTCACTGACATTCCCATGTGCCCTCTGACCTCCTAGGTACACCGCCGACACTGCCAGGTACACCTCCGACACTGCCAGGTACACCACCGACCCTCCCAGGTACCTTCTCACCTCCCGGTACACCTCCGGCACTCCCAGGTACACCTCTGCACTCCCAGGCACTCAGACCTCCCAGGTACATCTCTGACAGTCTCAGGTGCACCTCAGACACTCCCAGGTACACCGCCCCAACCTCCCAGGTACACCTCTGACCTCCCAATGCCTCTGACACTCCCAGGTACACCTCCAACACTCCCAGGTACCTCCGACAATCCCAGTACCTTCTTACCTCCCAGTGCCTCCGACACTCTGCCTCTGACACTCCCAGGTGCACCTCTACACTCCCAGGTGCACCTCCGACACTCCCAAGTACCTTCTTACACTCAGGTACACCTCCGCCTCCCAGGTACCTTTGACCTCCCAGGTACCTCCTGTGCTCCCAAGTACACCTCTGACACTCCCGCTTACCTCAACCTCCCAGGTACACCTCTGACCTCCCAGGTACACCTCCGATATTCCCAGGTACACCTCTGATATTCCCAAGTACACCTCTGATACTCCCAGGTACACCTTTGAGAGTCCCAGGTACTTCACTGGCACTCCCTGGTACACCTCTGAACTACCAGGTACTCCTCTGCAGCCTCCCTGGTTCACTTCTGAGACTCCAGGTACACCTCTAACACTCCTGGTACACCTCCGATATTCCCAGGTTGTCCTCCGGTATTCCCAGGTACACCTCCGATACTCCCAGGTTCACCTTTGGAACTCCCAGGTACTTCACTGACCTCCCAGGTACACCTCTGACACTCCCAGGCACACCTCAGACACTCCCAGGTACACCTCTGAGACTCTCAGGTACACCTCAGACACTCCCAGGTACACCTCTGACACTCCAAGGTACACCTCTGACACTCCAAGGTACACCTCTGACACTCCCAAGTACTCCACTGACATTCCCTGGTACACTTCTGACACTCCCAGGTACACGTCCGACACTCCCAGATAGACCTCTGACACTCCCAGGTACACCTCCGATATTCCCATGTACACCTCCGATATTCCCAGGTACACCTCTGATACTACAAGGTACACCTTTGAGACTCCCAGGTACGTCACTGACACTCCCTGGTGCACCTCTGACACTCCCAGGTACTTCTCTGACACTCCCTGGTTCACCTCTGAGAATCCCAGGTACACCTCTGACACTCCCTGGTACACCTCCGATATTCCCAAGTACACCTCCGATACTCCCAGGTACACCTTTGAGACTCCCAGGTACTTCACTGACACTCACTGGTTTACCCCTGACATTCCCTGGTACACCTCTGACTCTCCCAGGTACACCTCTGATACTCTCAGGTACACCTCTGACACTCCCAGGTAAACCTCCGATACTCCTAGGTACACCTCTGACACTCCCAGGTACACCTTTGACACTCCTAGGTATTCCTCTGACGCTCCCTGGTACACCTCTGACACTCCCAGGTACACCTCAGACACTCCCTGTTACACCTCTGACACTCCCAGGTACACCTCTTTCACTCCCTGGTTTTCCCCTGACACTCCCAGGTACACCTCAGACACTCCCAGGTACACCTCAGACACTCCCAGGTAAACCTCTGACACTCCCTGGTACACCTCAGACACTTCTAGGTACACCTCTCACACTCGCAGATACACCTCCGACACTCCCAGGTACACCTCTGACACTCCCAGGAACACCTCTGACACTCCATGTACACCTCCGACACTCCCAGGTACACCTGTGACACTCCCAGGTACTCCACTGACACTCCCTGGTAAACCCCTGTCACTCCCAGGTACACCTCTGACACTCCCAGGTACACCTCAGACACTCCCAGGTACATCCCAGATACTCCCAGATACACCCCAGACACTCCCAGGTACACCTCCGACACTCCCAGGTACACCTCTGACACTCCCTGGTATACCTCTGATACTCCCGAGTACACCTCTGACACTCCCAGGTACACTTCTCACACTCCCAGGTACACCTCTGAAACTCCCAGGTGCTCCAACTGACATTCCTGGTACACCTCTGACACTCCCAGGTACACGTCCGACACTCCCAGATACACCTCTGACACTCCCAGGTACACCTCTGACACTCCCAGGTACACCTCTAACACTCCCAGGTACTCCACTGACACTCCCTGGTACACCTCTGACACTCCCAGGTACACCTGCGACACTCCCAGGTACACCCCCACTCCCCAGGCACACCCCTGACACTCCAGGCACACCTCAGACACTCCCAGGCACACCTCTGACACCTCAGGCACACCTCAGACACTCCCAGGCACACCGCTGACACTCCCAGGCACACCCCTGACACCCCTGGGGCACACCTCTGACACTCCCCAGGTACACCCTCCGACACTCCCCAGGTACACCTGACACCCTAGGCACACTTCTACACTCCTAGGCACACCTCCACACTCCCAGGCACACCTCTGACACTCCCAGGTACACCTCTGACACTCCCAGGAACACTCTGACACTCCCAGATACATCTCTGACACTCCCAGGTACTCCCCTGACACCTAGGTACACCTTTGACACTCCAGGTACTCCACTGACATTCCCTTGTACACCTCTGACACTCCCAGGTACACCGCTGACACTGCCAGGTACACCTCCGACACTGCCAGGTACACCTCCGACACTCCCAGGTACACTTCTCACACTCCAAGGTACACCTCCGACACTCCCAGGTACACCTCTGACACTCCCAGGCACACCTCAGACACTCCCAGGTACACAGCTGACACTCCAAGGTACACCTCTGACACTCCCAAGTACACCTCTGACACTCCCAGGTACACCACTGACACTCCCAGGTACACCTCTAACACTCCCAGGTAACCTAACCTAACCTAACCAACCACTACCGGGCCGCCGGAGGTTTCGTCGATGTCGAAATCCTCTTCCTTCTTGTATTGGCAAGGGGAGTTTGCTTTAACTTAGATATGCTAGCCTAAGTAAAATTAGATGCCCCTTCCTTATTGGTGTTGTCGATGGCACAGCACAGCACAGCACCGTGCCTATGACGAAATCAACTTCATTAAACTCAACTCATACTTCAAATGCACCAAGAGAACTTGCACACCCGAATGGGAGACCGTCAGAGTCAATCGAGGGTCGATTTAATAGCATACTATACAAAATGATCCGAGAATCTGCACATACCGAGTGGGAGACGGTCGTGAAAGCGTCCGCCCTTGTACGCTGGATGGAACTATTTCACTATAGTAAGGGGTAGGGGCACCTCGGTCATATTACACAACATACCAAAGAAGTTCCACACCCGCATAAGAGACCGTCAGAGTCAATCGGGGGTCGATTTAATAGCATACTACAGAAGCTTGCACGAATGCTCCATTTCCAGGTTGCACCTCCCGACACTCTGGGTACCTTCTTACACTCCAAGTACCTCCAGCATCTAATTTTCTGGCCTCCCAGAGCACCTCAGACACTCCCAGGTACAGCTGACACTCCCAGGCCACACCTCTGACACTCCCAAGTGCACCTCTGACACTCCCAGGTGCACCTCTGACACTCCCAGGTACACCTCTGACACTCCCAGGTACACCTCTGACACTCCCAGGTACACCTCCGATGTCCCAGGTGCACCTCCGATATTCCCAGGTACCTCTGCAATGCCTCCCAGGTACCTTTGAGGTCCCAGGTACTTCACTGACACTCCCTGAGGCACACCTCTGTTGCTCCCAGGTGCTCTCTGACACTCCCTGGTTTCACTTCCTGAAGACTCAGGTACACCTCTGACACTCCTGGTACACCTCCGATATTCCCAGGTAACCTCCGATATTCCCAGGTACACCTCCGATACTCCCAGGTACACCTTTAAGACTCCCAGGTACTTCACTGACACTCCTGGTATGCCCTGACACTCCCGGGTACACTTCTGACACTCCCAGGTACACCTCTGGCCTCCCAGGCCTCAGGCCTCCCTGGTTCTCCTGACACTGCAGGTACACCTCAGACTTGCTCAGGTACACCTCTGACCTCCAGTTTTACCTCAGACACTCCCAGGTATGCCATGACACTCCCAGGGCTGCCTCTGACACTCCAGGCCTGCCCTCTGACACTTCCAGGTACACCTGCGACACTCCCAGGTACGCCTCCGTGACCAGGTACCGCCTATTTCACTCCCTGGTACACCTCCTACACTCCCAGGTACCTCTGACCTCCCAGGTACCTCTGACCTCCCAGGTACCACCGCCTCGGTACCTCAGGCACTCCCAGGTACACCTCTGACTTGCTCCCAGGTACATCTCTGCTGCTCCCGTGCTCCCTGACACTCCCTGGTACACCTAACTCCCATTTTTCCTGACACTCCCTGGTACACCTCTGACACTCCCGTGCTCCACTGACATTCCCTGGTGCCCCCCTGACCTCCCAGGTACCTCTGACACTCCCAGGTACCCCAGACACTCCGTTACTTCTCACACACTCCCAGGTTTACCTCTGACACTCTGGTGCTCTCTGTCTCCTGATACGTCTAACCTCCCAGGTACACCGCTGACATTTTGGCACTGCCAGGTACACCTCCAGACACTGCCAGGTGCCTCCAGACACTCCAAAGGTGCATCTCTGGCTCTCCCAAGTGCACCTCTGACACTCCCAGGCACATCTCCTCCAGGTACCTCAAGACCTCCAGGTACCTTGACACTCCCCAGGTGCCCCACTTCTTACACTCCCAGGTACACTCCACACTCCCAGGTACACCGCCCCGGCACTGCCAGGTACACCTCCCGACACACCAGGTACACCTCCGACACTCCCAGGTACACTTCTCGCATTCTCAGGTACACCTCCGACCATCAAGTGCACCTCTGACACTCAGCCACACCTCTGACACTCCCAGGTACACCTCAGACACTCCCAGGTACACCATGACACTCCCAGGTACACCTCTGACACTGCCAGGTCACACCTCCGACACTCCCAGGTACCTCCGACACTCCCAGCCACTTCTTACACTCCCAGGTACACCTCCGAGCACTCCCAGGTACACCTCTGACACTCCCAAGTACACCCCTGACCTCCTGGTACCTCCTGACACTCCCAGGCACCTCTGATGCTCCCAGGTTCTCCTGACCTCCCAGGTACACTTCCGATACTCCCAGGTAACTCCGATACTCCCAGGTACACCTCTGACACTCCCAGGTACGCCTCTGACACTCTTTGGTTCACCTCTGAGACTCCCAGGTACACCTCTGACACTCCCTGGTACATCTCCGATATTCCCGGTACACCTCCGATATTCCCAGGTACACCTCCTGACACTCCCAGGTACACCTCTGATACTCCCAGTACATCTCTGACACTCCCAGGTGCATCCGATACTCCCAGATACTTCGATACTCCCAGGTACACCTCTGAGCACTCCCAGGTGCTCCACTGACACTCCCTGGTACACCCCTGACCTCCCAGGTACACCTCCCGTGCAACCAGGTACACCTCTGACACTTCAGGTTCTCCACTGACATTCCCTGGTTCACCTCTGACACTCCCAGGTACATCCAGCACTCCCAGATACACCTCTGAACTCCAGGTACATCTCCTGACACTCCCAGGTACACCTCTGACACTCCCAGGTGCACCTCTGACCTCCCAGGTACACCTCCGATACTCCCAGGTACACCTCTGACACTCCCAGGTACCTCTGACCTCCTAGTGCTCCATGTCCACTCTGATACACCTCTAACACTCCCAGGTGCACCTCTGACCCTCCCAGGTACACCATGACACTGCCAGGTACACCTCAGACACTGCCAGGTACACCTCAGACACTCCCAGGTACACCTCTGACCTCCCTGGTACCTTTGAACTCCCAAGTATACCTGACACTCCAGGTACACCTCCGACACTCCCAGGTACATTTTTACACTCCCTGGTATACCCCTGACACTCCCAGGTACACCTCTGACACTCCCAGGTACACACCAGACACTCCCAGGTACACTTCTCACCTCCAGGTACACCTCCGACACTCTCAGGTACCTCCTGACACTCCCAGGTACACCTCTGACACTCCCAGGTACCTCTGACACTCCAGGTACACGTTTGACACTCCCAGGTACACCTCCGACATACCTGGTACACCTCCGACATCCCGGTACACCGCTGAAACTGCCAGGTACACTCAGGCCTCCCAGGTACCTGCGACACTCCCAGGCACACCTCTGACCTCCCAGGTACACCTCAGACACTCCAGGTCACACCATGACACTCCCAGGTACACCTCTGACCTCCCAGGTACACCTCTGACACTCCAGGTGCCTCCGACACTCCCAGGTACACCTCCGACACTCCCAGGTACACTTCTCACACTCCCAGGTACACCTCCGACACTCCCAGGTACAACTCCGACACTCCCAGGTTAGCCTCCGATGCTCTAGGTACAACCTCTGACACTCCCAGGTACCTCTGACACTCCCAGGTATTCCTCTGACACTCCCTGGTACATCTCTGACACTCCCAGGTACACCTCTTTCACTCCTGGTTCTCCCGTGTCTCCCAGGTACACCTCAGACACTCCCAGGTACACCTCAGACATTCAGGTACACCTCCTGACAGTCCCAGGTACACCTCAGACACTCCTAGGTACACCTCTGGCCTCCCGGGTATCTCTGACACTCCAGGTACTCCACTGACACTCCCTGGTATACCCCTGACCTCCCAGGTACACCTCTGACATTCAGGTACACCCCAGACACTCCCAGGTACACTTCTCACACTCCAGGTACACCTCCTACACTCCCAGGTACACCTGACACCCCCAAGTGCACATCTGACTCTCCCAGGTACATCTCTGACACTCCCAGGTACACTGACCCTCCCAGGTACACCATGACCTCCTGGTACACCTTTGACACTCCAAGTATCGTCTGACACTCCCAGGTGCACCTCAGCCTCCCAGGTACATTTTTACCTCCTGGTATACCCTGACCTCCCAAGTACCTGGCACTCCCAGGTACACACCAGACACTCCCAGGTACTTCTCACACTCCCAGGTACACCTCCAACACTCTCAGGTACACCTCTGACACTCCCAGGTACACCTCTGACACTCCCAGGTACCTCTGACCTCCCAGGTACACGTTTGACACTCCCAGGTATTCACTGACATTACCTGGTACACCTCTGACACTCCCAGAATCTCAGTGGAGTCTCAAGAGGTGTACCTGGGCGTAGGTGTGCCTGGGAATATCGGAGGTGTGCCTGTGAAAGTCAGAGGTGTGCCTGGCAGTGTCAGAGGTGTGCCTGGGGAGTGTCAGGGTGTGCCTGGGTGTCAGGTATACCTGGGTGTGAGAACTGTGCCAGGGGTGTCGAGGTGTTCCTGGGAGTGTCGGAGTGTGCCTGCCAGTGTCAGCGGTGTGCCTGGGGTGTCAGAGGTGTGCCAGGTAATGTCAGTGGAATACCTGGGAGTGTCAAGGTGTACCTGGGGTGTGGGGTGTGCCTGGGAGTGTCAGAGGTGTGCCTGGGGTGTCAAGGTGTGCCTGGGGTGGGAGGTGTGCCTGGGGTGTGAGAAGTGGCCTGGGGTGTCTGGGGTGTGCAGAATGTCAGGGTGTGCCTGGGAGTGTCGGGTGTTCAGGCAGGTGTCAGTGGTGGGGTGTGAGATGTGCCTGGGGTGTCAGAGGGTGTGCCTGAGTGTCTGGGGTGTGCCTGGGACTGTCAGGGTGTGCCTGGGGAATGTCTGGGTGTGCCTGGTGTCTGAGGTGTGCCTGGGGAGTCGCAGGAGAACCAGGGGTGAAGAGGTGTGCCTGGGGTGTCCCCAACCAGGGGGTGTCAGAGGAATGCCTAGGAGTGTCAGAGGTGCCTGGGAGTGTCAGAGGTTGTACCTAGGGTATCGAGGTTTACCTGGGTGTGAGTTGTGCCTGGGAGGTGTCGGAGGTGTACCTGGGGTGTGAAAGTGTGCCTGGGAGTGTCGATGTACCTGGGAGTGTCGGGGTGTGCCTGGGAGTGTCAGAGGTGTGCCTAGGAGTGTCAGGGTGTACCTGGGGTGTGTGTGCCTGGGAGTGTCTGGGGTGTGCCTGGGGTGTCAGAGGTGTGCCTGGGAGTGTCACAGGTGTGCCTGGAGTGTCGGAGGTGTGCCTGCAGTTTCAGCAGTGTGCCTGGGGTGTCAGAGGTGGCACCAGAGTGTCTGAGTGGAATGCCTGGGAGTGTCAAGCGTGTGCCTAGTGTCAGGGTGTGCCTGGGAGTGTCAGAGGTGTACCTGAGTGTCAGAGGTGTGCCTGGAGTGTTGGAGGTGTGCCTGGGGTGTGAGAGGTGTGCCTGGGAGTGTCTGGTGTGTGCCTGGGGTGTCAGAGGTGTGCCTGGGGAGTGTCAGGGGTATGCCAGGTGTAAAAATGTGCCTGGGGTGTCGGGAGGTGTGCCTGGGAGTGTCAGACGTATGCTTGGGGTGTCAAGGTGTGCCAGGGAGTGTCAGCGGTGTGCCTGGGAGTGTCTGGGGTGTGCCTGGGGTGTCAGAGATGTGCCTGGGAGAGTCAGATGTGCACTTGGGGGTGTCAGGGGTGTACCTGGGGTGTGGGGAGGTGTGCCTGGGGTGTGGTGTGCCTGGGGTGTGGGTGTGCCTGGGAATGTCAGAGGTGTGCCTGGGGGTGTCAGGGGTATACCAGGAGTGTCAGTGGAGTGCCTGGGGTGTCAGGGATGTGCCTGGGGAGTGTCAGAGGTGTGCCTAGGAGTGTCTGAGGTGGTACCTGGGACTGTCAGAGGTGTGCCTGGGAATGTCTGGGTGTGCTGGGGTGTCTGAGGTGTGCCTGGGAGACGCAGGAGGAACCAGGGGAGTGAAAGAGGTGTGCTTGGGGAGTGTCAGAGATGTGCCAGGGAGGGAATGCCTAGGGTGTCAGAGGTGTGCCTGGGGTGTGAGGTTGCCACGGGAGTATCGGAGGTTTGCCTGGGAGTGTCAGGTTGTGCCTGGGAGTGTCGGAGGTGTGCCTGGGAGTGTGAGAAGTGTGCCTGGGAGTGTCAGGTGTGCCTGGGGTGTCGGAGGTGTGCCGGGGTGTCAGAGGTGTGCTTGGGAGTGTCAGAGGTGTGCCTGGGGTGTCAGCGGTGTGCCTGGGAGTGTCTGGGGTGTGCCTGGGGTCAGAGGTGTGCCTGGGAGTGTCGGGTGTGCCTGGGGAGTGTCAAGGTGTGCCGAGGTTTCAGCAGTGTGCCTGGGAGTGTCGGAGGTGTGCCAGGTAATGTCAGGTGTGCCTGGGAGTGTCAAACGTGTGCCTGGGAGTGTCAGGGGGTGCCTGGGGAGTGTCAGGAGGTGTGCCTGGGGTGTCAGAGGTGTGCCTGAGTGTCGGAGGTGTGCCTGGAGTGTGGTGTGCCTGGGGAGTGTCTGGTGTGTGCCTGGGAGTGTCAGAGGTGTGCCTGGGAGTGTCAGGGGGTATGCAGGGAGTTAAAAATGTACCTGGGAGTGTCGGAGGTGGCGCAGGGAGTGTCAGACGTATGCTTGGGGTGTCCAAGGTTACCAGGGAGTGTCAGCGGTGTGCCTGGCAGTGTCTGGGGTGTGCCTGTGTCTGAGGGTGTGCCTGGCAGTGTCAGCGGTGTGCCTGGTGGGGTCAGCGGTGCACCTGGGTGTTAGAGGTGTATCAGGGGTAATGACGGAGTGCCTAGGAGTGTCAGAGGTGGCCTGGAGTGTCAGAGGTGTGCCTGGGAGTATCGGAGGTGTGCCTGGGAGTGTCAGAGGTGTGCCTGGGAGTGTCAGAGGTGTGCCTGGGAGTGTCAGGAATGTTCCTGGGGTGTCAGGGTGTATCTGGGAGTGTTGGACGTGTGCCTGGGAGTGTCAGAGGTGAACCAGGGATGTCAGTGGAGAACCTGGAAGTGTCAGAGAGGTGTACCTGGTTGTATCGGAGGTGTGCCTGGGGAGTGTCAGGGGTGTACCAGGGAGTGTCAGTGGAGTACCTGGGTGTCAGAGGTGTGTGCCTGGGAGTATCAGAGGTGTATCTGGGAGTATCGGATGTGTGCCTAGGAGTGTCAGAGATGTACTGGGAGTATCAGAGGTGTGCCTGGGGTGTCAGAGGTGTGCCTGGGAATATCGGAGGTGTGCCAGGGAATATCGGAGATGTACCAGGGCGTGTCAGAGGTGTACCTGAGTCTCAGAGGTGAACCAAAGAGTGTCAGAGGCGTACCTGGGAGTGTCAGAGGTTGCAGAACTGGGTTGTTCCTGGGGTATCAGGAAGTGTGCCTGGGAGTGTCAGAGGTGAACCTGGGAGTATCAGAGGTGTACAGGGGAGTGTCAGAGGTGTGCCAGGGAGTGTCAGGGTGTGCTTGGGAGTGTCAGAGGTGTGCCTGGGGAGTGTCGGAGGTGTGCCTGGTGTCTCAGAATTGTACCTGGGGTGTCACAGGGTGTACCTGGGGTGTCAGGGGGTGGCCTGGAATTATCAGAGGTGTGCCTGGGTGTCAGCTGTGTGCCTGGAAGTGTTTGGGGTGTACATGGGTGTCAGCGGTGTGCCTGGCAGTGTCAGCAGTTTTGCATAGGATGTCAGCGGTGTTGCATAGGGTGGTCAGGGGGTATGCCTTAGAGTTGTCAGAGGGTGTGCACCAGAGGTGTCAGGGTGTGCCTGGGCGTCATCAGTGTGCCTGGGATGTCATACAGGTGTGCAAGTGTCAGGTGTACCTGGGTGTGTCAGAGATGTACAAGTGTCTGACGTGTTCTGGGAGTGGCTCCAGAGGTAGCACTTGGCTTAGGAGTGTCAGGGTGAAGCAGGGGAGTGTCAAGGAGAGTACCTGCAGGAGTGTAATCCAGAGGTGTACTTGGCAGATTATCGGAGTGTACTTATAGGTATCAGGAGTGTGGCACAAGTGTCCAGAGGTGTGCACAAGTGTCAGGTGAAAATGCTAGGGGAGTGTCAGGTGAAAATGCTAAGAGTGTCAGAGGTGTGCCTATAAATTAATCAGAGTGCCTGGGAGTGTCTAGGTGTGCCTGGGGAGTGTCAGGAGGTGTGCCTGGGAGTGTCAGGGTGTACCTGGGAGTGTCAGGGTGTGCTTGGTAGTGTCATAGGTGTGCAGGTGTCTGGAGGTGTATTTGGGGAGTATCAGGGTGTGCAGGGTGTCTGGGGTGTGCCTAAGTGTAAGTGGTGTGCCTGGGGTGTCAGGAGGTGGTCCTGGGTGTCAGGGTGTGCCTGGGGCATCAGAGGAGTGCCTGGGGTGTCAGAGTTGTACCTGGGGAGTGTCAGAGGTGTACACATAGGGTGTCAGTGGTGTACCTGGGAGTGTCAGAGGTGTACCTGTGAGTGTCAGGGGGTGTTCCTGGGAGTGTGTCAGAGGAGTACCTGGAAGCATTCAGGAGGTACAAGTGTCAGAGGTGTACCTCAAGTGTCAGAGGTGTACTAGAATTAATCAGTGGTATGCTTGGGGAATCTCGTTGGTGTGCCTTAGATGTCAGGGAGGTGTACCTGGAGTGTCAGGTGTGCCTGGAGTGTCAGAATGTGCCTGGGGGTGTCTGGGGTGTGCCTGGGGTGTCAGACGTATGCCTGGGGAGTGTCAGGGAGTGTACCTGGGAGTGTCAGTGGTGGCACCAGTGTCAGAGGTGTGCCTGGGGAGTATCGGAGAGGTGTACATGGGTGTGGTCAGAAGGTGTACAAGTGTCAGTGTGGTGTGTACACAAGTTAATCAGAGGTGTAGCAAGTGTCAGTGGTGTGCACCAAGTGTCAGAGGTGTACCTCAAGTGTCAGGGGTGTAACTGGGAGTGTCAGGTTATGACAAGTGTCAAGGTGTACCAGGAGTGTCAGAGGTGTACCAGGAGTGTCAGGGTGTACCTGGGATTGTCAGGGGGTACACAGGAGTGTCAGGGGAGTGTACCTATGAGTATCGGCAGTGTATCTGGGAGTGTCAGAGGTGTGCCTGGCAGTGTCAGAATGTACCAGGCAGTGTCAGAGGTGTACCTGGGTGTGTCTGGGGTGTGCACAAGTGTCAGGTGATCTTGGGGAGTGTCGGGGTGTGCCTGGGTGTCAGGGTGTACACCAAGCAGTGACAGGCTGTGCTTGGGAGTGTCAGGGGTGTGGCAGTGTCAGAGCTGTACTTGGGAGTGTCAGAGGTGGAGCAAGAGTGTCAGAGTACCTGGGAGTGTCCAGTGTACCTGGGGTATCGGAGGTGTACCTGGAGTGTCAGGTGTGCCTAGGGTGTCAGGGCGTACACCAAGTGCCAGAGATGTACTTATAAGAGTGTCAGAGGTGTGCCTGCAGAATATCCGGAGGTGTACCTGGGTGTGTCAGGAGGTGTACCTGGGAGTGTCAGAGTGTAACTGGGAGTGTCAGGTGTAACTGGGAGTGTCTGAGGTGTACACAAGTGTAAGTGGTGTACCTAGGTGTGCAGGTGTGCCTGGGAGTGTCAGAGGTACCTGGGGAGTGTCAGGGTGTGCCTGGGGCATGGGAGGTACCTAAGTGTCAAGTGTACCTATAGGGCGTCAGAGGTGTACCTAAGTGTCAGTGGTGTACCTGGCAGTGTCATTGGTGTACCTGGGAGTGTCTGAGGTGTACCTGGAAGTGTCGGGGTGTGCCTGGAAGTGTCAAGTGTGCCTGGGGAGTGTCTGGGGTGCCTGGGAGAGTCAGAGTGTGCCTGGGGTGTCAGGAGGTGCACCTGGGGAGTGTCAGGGGTGTACCTGGGCGTGTCAGCAGTGTACCTGGGGAGTGTCAGAGTGTACTTATAAGAATTATCAGGTGTACCAGGTGTGTCTGAGGTGTACATGGGGTGTCAGGAGGTGTACCTGCCAGTGTCAAGTGTACCTGGAAGTGTCGGAGGTGTACCTGGAAGTGTCAGAGCATGTTCCTGGGGTGTCTGGGGTGTACCTGTGGGGGTGTCAGGGGGTGTGCCTGGGAGTGTCAGGTGCACCTGGGAGTGTCGTGTGCCTGGGCGTGTCGTGGTGTGCCTGGGAGTGTCAGAGGTGTGCCTGGGGTATCATGTGGGTGTGCCTGGGTGTGTCAGAGGTGTACACCAAGAGTTTCTGAGGTGTTCACCAAGTTTCAGAGTGTACTTGGGGTGTCAGGGTGAACCAGAGTGTCAAGAGGTACCTTAGAGTGTCAGAGTGTGCAGCAGGTCAGGTGTGCCTGGAAATTATCGGAGTGTACCTAGGTACTAGAGTGTCAGAGGTGTACCTGGGAGTGTCAGGTGAAAATGCTAGGGGGTGTTGCGAGCAAGTGTCAGAGGTGCAAGTGTCTGAGGTGTGCCTGGGGTGTCGGAGGTGTGACCTGAGGTGTCAGGGGTGTGCGAGTGTCAGGGTGTGCTTGGGAGTGTCATGGGTGTGCCTGGGGGTGTCTGAGGGTGTGTTTGGGGAGTATCAGAGGTGTGCCTGGGAGTGTCTTGGGTGTGCCTAGGAGTGTAAGTGGTGTGCCAGGGGTGTCAGAGGTGTGCCTGGGGAGTGTCAGAGGTGTGCCTGTGAGTGTCAGGTGTGTGCCTGGGAGTGTCAGAGAGTACCTGGGGCATCAGAGGGAGTGCCTGGGAGTGTCAGAGGTGTGCCTGGGGTGTCAGAGGTGTGCCTGGGGAGTGTCAGTGGTGTGCCTGGGGTCTCATGTGTGCCGAGTGTCAGAGTGTGCCTGGAAGTGTCGGAGGTGTGCCTGGAGTGTCAGAAATGTGCCTGGGAGTGTCTGGGGTGTGCCTGGGGTGTCAGACGTATACCGAGTGTCAGGGGGTATATCTGGGAGTGTTAGCGGTGTGCCTGGGAGTGTAAGAGGTGTGCCTGGGAGTATCGGAGGTGTACCTGGGTGTGTCAGAGGTGTGCCTGGGGTGTCAGAGGTGTACCTGGGGTGTCAGAGGTGTGCCTGGGAGTGTCAGAGGTGTGCCTGGGGTGTCAAGAGTGTGCCTGGGGTGTCAGGGGTGTGGCCGGAATTGTGGGAGGTGTAACTGGGAGTGTCAAGGTGTACCAGGGTGTGGAGGTGTGCCTGGGGTGTCAGAGGTGTGCCTGGGATTGTCAGGGGTGTACTGGGGTGTCAGAGGTGTGCCTATGAGTATCGGCAGTGTATCTGGGAGTGTCAGGTGTACCTGGCAGTGTCAGAGATGTACCTGGCAGTGTCAGAGGTGTGCCTGGGTGTGTCTGGGGTGTGCCTGGGGTGTGGTGTGCCTGGGGAGGTGTCAGGGGTGTGCCTGGGGGTGTCAGAGGGAGTGCCTGGAGCATGAGAGGGTTCCTGGGAGTGTCAGGGGTGTGCACCGGAGTGTCAGAGGTGTGCCTGGGGAGTGTCAGTGGTGTGCCTGAGAGTCTCATTGGTGTACCTGGGGAGTGTCAGGGTGTGCCTGGAAGTGTCGGGTGTGCTGGAAGTGTCAAATGTGCCTGGGGAGTGTCTGGGGTGTGCCTGGGGTGTCAGACGTATACCAGAGTGTCAGGGGTGTGCCTGGGGTGTCAGCGGTGTGCCTGGGAGTGTCAGGGTGTGCCTGGGAGTATCGGAGGTGTGCCTGGGTGTGTCAGAGGTGTGCCTGGGAGTGTCAGAGGGTGTGCCTCAGGTGTCAGGTGTGCCTGGGGTGTCAGTGGTGTGCCTGGGAGTGTCAGAGGTGTGCCTGGGAGTGTCAGGGGTGTAGAGGTGTCAGGTTGTAACTGGGAGTGTCAAGGTGTACTGGGAGTGTCAGAGGTGTGACCTGGGAGTGTCAGGGGGTGTGCACCGGGATTGTCAGGGGTGTGCCTGGGAGTGTCAGGGGTGTGCCTGTGAGTATCGGCAGTGTATCTGGGAGTGTCAGAGTGTACCTGGCAGTGTCAGAGATGTACCGGGCAGTGTCAGAGGTGTACCTGGGTGTGTCTGAGGTGTGCCTGGGTGTCGGAGGTGTGCCTGGGGAGTGTCAGGGGTGTGCCTGGGGTGTCAGGGTGTGCCTGGCAGTGTCAGAGCTGTGCTTGGGAGTGTCAGGGGTGTGCCTGGGTGTCAGGCTGTGGTGGGGAGTGTCAGAGGTGAACCAGGGGAGTGTCAGAGGAGTACCTGGGAGTGTCAGAGTGTGCCTGGGAGTATCAGGTGTGCCGGGAGTCTCAGAGGTGTGCCTGGGAGTATCAAGAGGTGTACCTGGGTTTGCCAGAGGTGTGCACCGGGTGTCAGGGTGTGCCTGGGAGTGTCAGGGGTGTAACTGGAGTGTCGGAGGTGTGACTGGGGTGTCAGAGGTGTACCTGGGGAGTGTCAGTGGTGTATCTGGGAATTGTCAGAGGTGTGCCTGGGGAGTGTGAGAGGGGTACCTGGGGAGTGTCAGAGGTGTGCCTGGGGAGCATCAGAGGAGTGCCTGGGGTGTCAGAGGTGTGCCTGGGGAGCGTCAGAGGTGTACCTGGGAGTGTCAGTGTGTGCCTGGTGGTGTCATTGGTGTGCCTGGGGAGTGTCTGGGGTGTGCCTGGAAGTGTCCAGTGTGCCTGGGTGTCAGAAATGTGCCTGGGGTGTCTGGGGGTGCCTGGGAGGTCAGAGGTGTGCCTGGGCGTGTCAGCGGTGGACCTGGGGTGTCAGAGGTGTGCCTGGAGTATCGGAGGAGTACCTGGGTGTGTCAGAGGTGTGCCTGGGAGTGTCAGAGGTGTGCCAGTCAGAGGTGTACCTGGAAGTGTCGGAGGTGTACCTGGAAGTGTCAGAAATGTTCCTGGGTGTCTGAGGTGTACCTGGGAGTGTCAGAGGTGTACTGGGAGTGTCAGAGGTGCACCTGGGAGTGTCAGGGGTGTGCCTGGGCGTGTCAGCGGTGTGCCTGGGAGTGTCATGGGTGTAACTGGGAGTATCGTAGGTGTGCCTGGGTGTGTCAGGGGTGTGCCTGGGGTGTCTGGGGTGTACCTGGGATTGTCTGGAGGTGTGCCTGTGAGGTGTCCAAGGTGTGCCTGGGGGTGTCAGGTGAGAAATGCTAGGGAGTGTCAGGGTGTACCTGGGAGTGTCAGAGGTGTACCTGGGAGTGTCTAGGGGTGTACCTGGGGTGTCGGAGTGTACCTGGGAGTGTCAGGGGTGTACCTGGGGTGTCAGGGGTGTGCCTGGGATGTAGGTGTACTGAGTGTCTGAGGTGTATTTGGGAGTATCAGAGGTTTGCCTGGGAGTGTCTGAGGTGTACCTAGGAGTGTAAGTGGTGAACCTGTCAGAGAGGTACCTGTGAGCATCAGTGGGTACCTGGGGTGTCAGAGGTGTGCCTGGAGTGTCAGAGGTGTGCCTGGGGTGTCAGTGGTGTACCTGGAAGTGTCGGAGGTGTGCCTGGAGTGTCAGGAAATGTGCCTGGGAGTGTCTGAGGTGTGCAGGGTGTCAGAGGTGTACCTGGGGAGTGTCAGGGGTGTACATGGGAGTGTCAGCGGTGTACCTGGGGGTGTCAGGGGTGTACCTGGGAGTATCGGAGGTGTACCTGGGTGTGTCAGAGAGGTGTACCTGGGGTGGCAGAGGTGTACCTGCCAGTGTCAAGGTGTGTACCTGGGGAGTGTCAGGAGTGTGCCTGGAGAGTGTCAGAGGTGTGCCTGGGTGTCAGGGGTGTAACTGGGTGTGTCAGGGTGTACCTGGAACTGTCAAGGTGTGCCTGGGATTGTCAGGGTGTGCCTGGGAGTGTCAGGGGTGTACCTGTGAGTATCGGCCGTGTCTGGGAGGTGTCAGAGGTGTACCTGGCAGTGTCAGAGATGTACCTGGCAGGTGTCAGGGTGTCTGGAAGTGTCAGGAAATGTGTACCTGGGAGTGTCTGAGGGTGCTGGGGTGTCAGAGGTATGCCTGGGAGTGTCAGGGGTGTGCAGGGTGTCAGAGGTGTACCTGGGGTGTCAGTGGTGTACCTGGGAGTATCGGAGGTGTACCTGGGTGTGTCTAGAGGTGTACATGGGAGTGTCAGAGGTGTGCCTGCCAGTGTCAGAGGTGTGCCTGGAAGTGTCGGAGGTGTACCTGGAAGTGTCAGAAATGTTCCTGGGTGTCTGAGGGGTGTGCCTGGGAGTGTCAGAGGTGTGCCTGGGGTGTCAGTGGTGTGCCTGGGGTGTCAGGGGTGTGCCTGGGCGTGTCAGCGGTGTGCCTGGGAGTGTCAGAGGTGTGCCTGCTGGGAGTATCGTAGGTGTGCCTGGGTGTGTCAGAGGTGTACCTGGGAGTGTCTGAGGTGTTCTGGGGTGTCAGAGGTGTACTTGGGAGTGTCAGGGTGAACCAGGGAGTGTCAGAGGGTGTACCTGGGGGTGTCAGGGGTGTACCTTGGGTGTCAGGTGTGCCTGGAGTATCGGAGGTGTGCAGGGTGTCAGAGGTGTGCCTGGGGTGTCAGGTGAGAAATGCTAGGGAGTGTAGAGAGGTGTACTGGAGTGTCAGAGGATGTACACGCAGGGTGTCTGGAGGTGTACCTGGGGTGTCGGAGGTGTACCTGGGTGTGTCAGGGGTGTACCTGGGAGTGTCAGGGGTGTGCTTGGGAGTGTCATAGGTGTGCCTGGGAGTGTCTGAGGTGTATTTGGGGTGTCAGAGGTGTACCTGGGGTGTCTTGGGTGTGCTAGGGTGTAAGTGGTGTGCCAGGGGTGTCAGAGGTGTGCCTGGGAGTGTCAGAGGTGTACCTGTGAGTGTCAGGTGTGTACCTGGGGAGTATCGGAGGTGTGCCTGGGTGTCAGAGGTGTGCCTGGGAGTGTCAGAGGTGTACCTGGGAGTGTCGGAGGTGTGCCTGGGAGTGTCTGAGGTGTACCTGGGAGTGTCAGTGGTGTGCCGGGAGTGTCAGAGGTGTACCTGGGAGTGTCAGAGGAGTACTGGGAGTGTCAGGGTGTGCCTGGGAGCATGGGGTGTACCTGGGAGTGTCAGAGGTGTACTGGGAGTGTCAGAGGTGTGCCTGGGGTGTCAGTGGTGTGCCTGGCAGTGTCATGTGGTGTGCCTGGGGTGTCTGAGGTGTACTGGAAGTGTCGGAGGTGCTGGAAGTGTCAGAAATGTTCCTGGGGTGTCTGAGGGGTGCCTGGGAGAGTCAGAGGTGCCTGGGAGTGTCAGAGGTGCACCTGGGGTGTCAGGGGTGTGCCTGGGCGTGTCAGCGGTGTGCCTGGGGTGTCAGTGGTGTGCCTGGGAGTATCGGAGGTGTACCTGGGTGTGTCTGAGGTGTACCTGGGGAGTGTCTGAGGTGTGCCTGGAAGTGTCAGGAGGTGTGCCTGGGGTGTCAGGAAATGTGCCTGGGTGTGTCAGAGGTGTACCTGGGAGTTTCTGAGGGTGTTCCTGGGAGTGTCAGAGGTGTGCTTGGGAGTGTCAGGGGTGAACCAGGGTGTCAGAGGTGTGCCTGGGAGTGTCAGGGTGTGCCTTGGGTATCGGAGGTGTACCTGGAATTATCAGGAGTGTACTAGGGTGTCAGAGGTGTACCTGGGAGTGTCAGGTGAAATGCTAGGGAGTGTAAGAGGTGTACCTGGGAGTGTCAGAGGTGCACCTGGGAGTGTCTGAGGTGTACCTGGGGTGTCGGAGGTGTACCAGGAGTGTCAGGGTGTGCCTGGGAGTGTCAGGGGTGTACTTGGGAGTGTCATAGGTGTACCTGGGGAGTGTCGAGGGTGTATTTGGGAGTATCAGGGGTGTACTGGGGTGTCTTAGGTGTACCTAGGGTGTGAAGTGGTGTGCAGGGAGTGTCAGAGGTGTCCTGGGGTGTCAGAGGTGTGCCTGGAGGTGTCAGGTGTGTACCTGGGGTGTCAGAGGGTACCTGGGAGCATCAGAGGGAGTGCCTGGGGTGTCAGAGGTGTGCCTGGGGTGTCAGAGGTGTACCTGGGAGTGTCAGTGGTGTGGGAGTCTCATTGGTGTACCTGGGAGTGTCAGAGGTGTGCAGGTAATGGAGTGTGCCTGGAAGTGTCAAATGTACCTGGGAGTGTCTGGTGTACCTGGGAGTGTCAGACGTATGCCTGGGAGTGTCAGGGGTGTACCTGGGAGTGTCAGCGGTGTACCTGGGAGCAGAGGTGTACCTGGGGTATCGGAGGTGTACCTGGGTGTGTCAGAGGTGTGCCTGGGAGTGTCAGAGGGTGTGTACCTGGGGTGTCAGAGGTGTGCCTGGGGTGTCAGAGGTGTGCCTGGGAGTGTCAGAGGTGTGCCTGGGGTGTCAGGGGTGTAACTGGGGTGTCGGGTGTGACTGGGAGTGTCAAAGGTGTACCAGGGGTGTCAGAGGTGTACCTGGGGAGTGTCAGAGGTGTACCTGGGATTGTCAGGGGTGTACCTGGGAGTGTGGGGGTGTACCTATGGTATCGGCGGTGTATCTGGGAGTGTCAGAGTGTACCTGGCAGTGTCGAGATGTACCTGGCAGTGTCAGAGGTGTACCTGGGTGTGTCTGAGGTGTACCTGGGTGTCAGTGGTGTACCTGGGAGTGTCAGAGGTGTACCTGGGGTGTCAGAGGGTACCTGGGGTGTCAGAGGTGTGCCTGTGAGTGTCAGGGGTGTGCCTGGGGTGTCAGAGGGTACCTGGGCGTAGGGGAGGGTACCTGGGAGTGTCAGAGGTGCCAGGAGTGTCAGAGGTGTACGGGGTGTCAGTGGTGTACCTGGGAGTCTCATTGGGTGGCAGGTGTGGTGTGCCTGGAAGTGTCAGGAGGTGTGGAGTGTCAGAAATGTGCCTGGGGTGTCTGAGGTGTACCTGGGGTGTCAGACGTATGCCTGGGAGTGTCAGGGGTGGCCTGGGGTGTCAGCGGTGTACGGGAGTGTCAGAGGTGTACCTGGGGTATCGGAGGTGCCTGGGTGTGTCAGAGGTGTACCTGGGAGTGTCAGAGGGGTGTACCTAGGTGTCAGAGGTGTGCCTGGGAGTGTCAGTGGTGTGCCTGGGGTGTCAGAGGGTGTACCTGGGGTGTAACTGGGGTGTCGGAGTTGTAACTGGGGTGTCAAGTGTGCTAGGGGTGTCAGGGGTGTGCAGGGTGTCAGGGGTGTGCAGGTTGTCAGGGGTGTACCTGGGGTGTCAGGGGTGTACCTATGAGTATCGGCGGTGTATCTGGGAGTGTCAGAGGTGTACCTGGCAGTGTCAGAGATGTACCGGGCAGTGTCAGAGGTGTGCCTGGGTGTGTCTGGCAAGTGTCGAGTGTACTGGGAGTGTCAGGGTGTGCCTGGGGTGTCAGGGGTGTACCTGGCAGTGTCAGGCTGTGCTTGGGAGTGTCAGAGTGTACCTGGCAGTGTCAGGCTGTAATTGGGAGTGTCAGAGGTGAACCAGGGTGTCAGAGGAGTACCTGGGAGTGTCAGAGGTGTACCTGGGAGTATCGGAGGTGTACGCAGAGTCTCGGAGGTGTACTGGGAGTGTCAGAGGTGTACCTGGGTTTGCAGAGGTGTGCCTGGGAGTGTCAGAGGTGTGCCTGGGGGCAGGGGTGTGGCGAAGTGTCGGAGGAGGTGCTGGACAGGGTGTCTGGGGATGTGCCTGGGTGTCAGTGGTGTACCTGGGGTGTCAGAGGGTGTACCCGGGAGTGTGAAGGAGTACCTGGGAGTGTCAGAGGTGTGCCTGGGAGCATCAGAAGTACCTGGGAGTGTCAGAGGTGTACCTGGGAGCGTCAGAGGTGTACCTGGGAGTGTCAGTGGTGCCTGGCAGTGTCATTGGTGTACCTGGGAGTGTCTGAGGTGTACCTGGAAGTGTCAGGTGTGCCTGGAAGTGTCAGAAGATTGCGTGGGTGTCTGAGGGTACCTGGGAGAGTCAGAGGTGTACCTGGGAGTGTCAGAGGTGCACCTGGGAGTGTCAGGGGTGTGCCTGGGCGTGTCGGTGGACCTGGGAGTGTCAGAGGTGTACCTGGGGTATCGGAGGTGTACCTGGGTGTGTCAGAGGTGTACCTGGGGAGTGTCAGAGGTGTACCTGCCAGTGTCAGAGGTGTACCTGGAAGTGTCGGAGGTGTACCTGGAAGTGTCAGAAATGTTCTGGGAGTGTCTGAGGTGTACCTGGGAGTGTCAGAGGTGTGCCTGGGGTGTCAGGAGGTGCACCTGGGAGTGTCAGGGGTGTACCTGGGCGTGTCAGCGGTGTACTGGGGTGTCATAGGTGTGACTGGGGTATCGTGGGTGTGCCTGGGTGTGTCAGAGGTGTGCCTGGGGTGTCTGGGGTGTGTACCTGGGAGTGTCTGAGGTGTACCTGTGAGTGTCTGAGGTGTACCTGGGAGTGTCAGGTGAAAATACTAGGGAGTGTCAGAGGTGTACCTGGGAGTGTCAGAGGTGCACCTGGGAGTGTCTGAGGTGTACCTGGGAGTGTCGGAGGTGTACCTGGGAGTGTCAGGGGTGTACCTGGGAGTGTCAGGGGTGTACTTGGGAGTGTCATAGGTGTGCAGGAGTGTCTGAGGTGTATTTGGGGTATCAGAGGTTTGCCTGGGAGTGTCTGAGGTGTGCCTAGGAGTGTAAGTGGTGAACCTGGGAGTGTCAGAGGTGTGCCTGGGGAGTGTCAGGAGGTGTGCCTGGGGTGTCAGAGGAGTACCTGGGAGCATCAGTGGGTACCTGGGAGTGTCAGAGGTGTGCCTGGGAGTGTCAGAGGTGTGCCTGGAGTGTCAGTGGTGTACCTGGAGTGTCGGAGGTGTACTGGAAGTGTCAGAAATGTGCCTGGGGTGTCCAGGGTGTACCTGGGGTGTCAGAGGTGTACCTGGGGTGTCAGGGGTGTACATGGGGGTGACAGCGGTGTACCTGGGGTGTCAGAGGTGTGCCTGGGAGTATCGGAGGTGTGCCTGGGTGTGTCAGAGTGTGCAGGGTGTCAGGGTGCCAGTGTCAAGGTGCCTGGGGTGTCAGAGGTGTACCTGGGAGTGTCAGGGTGTACCTGGGGTGTCAGGGGTGTAACTGGGTGTGTCGGAGGTGTAGCTGGAACTGTCAAAGGTGTACCTGGGATTGTCAGGGGTGTGCCTGGGAGTGTCAGGGGTGTACCTGTGAGTATCGGCCGTGTATCTGGGAGTGTCAGAGGTGTGCCTGGAGTGTCAGAGATGTACCTGGCAGTATGGGGTACCTGAGTGTCTGAGTGTACTGGGGGTGTCAGGTGGCCTGGAGTGTCAGGGTGTACCTGGGAGTGTCTGAGGTACTGGGGTTTCTGAGGTGTACCTGGGAGTGTCAGTGGTGTACCTGGGAGTGTCAGAGATGTACTGGGGTGTCAGTGGTGTACCTGGGGTGTCATTGATGTGCCTGGGGTGTTATTGGTGTACCTGGGGTGTCAGGGTGAACCGGGAGTGTCAGAGGAGTACCTGGGGTGTCAGAGGTGTGCCTGGGAGTATCGGAGGTGTACCTGGGAGTGTCGGAGGTGTAACTGGGAGTGTCAAAGGTGTACCAGGGATGTCAGAGAGGTGTACCTGGGGTGTCTGCCTGGAAGTATCGGAGGTGTACCTGGGAGTGTCAGAGGTGTGCCTGGGAGTGTCGGGTGAAAATGCTAGGGAGTGTCAGAGGTGTACCTGGGAGTGTCAAGGGTGCACTGGGAGTATCTGAGGTGTACCTGGGAGTGTCGGAAATTGTACCTGGGAGTGTCAGGGAGGCTGTGCACAAGGTGTCAGGGGTGGCCACTTTGGAGTGTCATGGGTAGCCTGGATTTGTCTGAGGTGTATTTGGGAGTATCAGAGGTGTACCTGGGAGTGTCTGAGGTGTACCTAGAATTGTAAGTGGTGTACTGGGGTGTCAGAGGTGTACCTGGGAGTGTCAGAGGTGTACCTGGGAGCATCAGAGGAGTACCTGGGAGTGTCAGGGGTGTACCTGGGGGTGTCAGGAAGTGTGCCTAGGGTGTCAGTGGTGTACCTGGGGGTGTCAGAGGTGTACCTAGGAGCATCAGAGGGTACCTGGGAGTGTCAGAGGTGTACCTGGGAGTGTGGGGTGTGCCTGGGTGTCAGTCGTGTGCCTGGGAGTCTCATTGGTGTACCTGGGGTGTCAGAGAGTGGCACCTGGAAGTGTCGGAGGTGTACCTGGAAGTGTCAGAAATGTACCTGAGGTGTCTGAGGTGTACCTGGGAGTGTCAGACGTACCTGGGAGTGTCAGGGTGTACCTGGGGTATCAGCGGTGTACTTACAAGTGTCAGAGGTGTACCTGGGGTATCGGAGGTGTGCCTGGGGTGTCGGGGGGTGTACCTGTAGTATCGGCGGTGTATCTGGAGGTGTCAGAGGTGTACCTGGCAGTGTCGAGATGTACCTGGCAGTGCAAGAGGTGTACCTGGGTGTGTCTGGGTTGTACGCAAGTGTCGGAGGTGTACCTGGGAGTGTCAGGGGTGTACCTGGGGTGTCAGGGGTGTGCCTGGCCAGTCAGAGCTGTGCCCAGGAGTGTCAGGGGTGGCACGCAACGTGTCGGAGGCTGTACTTGGGAGTGTTGTCGGAGGTAACTGAGTGTCAGAGGTGTACCTGGGAGGTCAGAGGTGTACCTGGGAGGTCAGTGGTGTACCTGGGAGTGCCAGAGGTGTACCTGGGAGTGTCAGAGGTACCTGGGAGTGCTGTACCTGGGATGTCAGAGGTGTACCTGGAGTGTCTGAGGTGTCCTGGGAGGTCAGAGGTGTAATAGAAGTGTCAGGGGTACCAGGGGTGTCAGAGGAGTACCTGGGAGTGTCAGAGGTACCTTGCACGGGAGGTACCTGAAGTATCGGATGTGTACCTGGGAGTGTCACAAGAGTACCTGGGAGGTCAGAGGTGTACCAGTGTCAGAGGTGTACCTGGGAGTCAGAGGCACCTGGGAGTGTCTGAGGTGTACCTGGGAGTGTCGGAGGTACCTGGGAGGTCAGGGGTGTACCTGGGAGTGTCAGGTACTGGGAGTGTCACAGAAGCACCTGGGAGTGTCTGAGGTGTATTTGGGAGTATCAGAGGTGTACCTGGGAGCATTTGAGGCAAATTTAGGAGTGTAAGTGGTGTACCTGGAAGTGTCAGAGGTGTACCTGGGAGGCCAGAGGTGTACCTGGGAGGTCAGAGGAGCACCTGGGAGCATCAGAGGAGTACCTGGGAGGCTGGGAGGTGTACCTGGGAGGCCAGAGGTGTACCTGGGAGTGTTAGTGGTGTACCTGGGAGTGTCATTGGTGTATCTGGGAGTGTCAGAGGTGTACCTGAAGCTGGAGGTGTACCTGGAAGTGTCAGAAATGTACCTGGGAGTGTCTGAGGTGTACCTGGGAGTGTCAGAGGTGCACTGGGAGTGTCAGGGGTGTACATGGGAGTGTCATGGTGTACCTGGGGTGTCAGAGGTGTACCTGGGAGTATTGGAGGTGTACCTGGGTGTGTCAGAGGTGTACCTGGGAGGTCAGAGGTGCACCTGGCAGTGTCAGAGGTGTACCGCAGTGTCAGAGGTGTGGCTCTGGAGAGTCAGAGGTGTACCTGGGAGTGTCAGGGGTGTGACCCTGGTGTGTCGGAGGTGTAACTGGGACTGTCAAAGGTGTACCTGGGAGTGCCAGGAGGGTACCTGGGAGGTCAGTGTAACTGGGAGTGTCGGAGGTGTAACTGGGAGTGTCTGAGGTGCACCTGGGAGGTTGGGGTGTACCTGGGAGTGTCAGAGGTGTACCTGGGAGTGTCAGAGGAGCACCTGGAGTGTAAGAGGTGTACTGGGAGCATCAGAGATACCTGAGAGTGTCAGAGGTGTACCTGGGAGTGTCAGAGGTACCTGGGAGGCTGGGGTGGTGCCTGGCATTGTTGGTTGGAGGTACCGG
>NW_024742275.1:0-8451 GCF_018991925.1 Homarus americanus | reverse complement strand
AGATGCTGGCCATGGGAAATCCGGTGTTATATTCACATAAATTTGACCATAGGTTTCCAATTGTCCCGAATGGCTTGGGTCACGCCCATTACACTGTAACTGTACATTGTAACACATGTCTATGGTAGCAATGGTCTCCATTAGCTTGACGTAAACTATAAGATATATATGTGTGTATGTGTGTGTGTGCGTGCGTGCGTGCGTGTGTGTGTGTGTGTGTGGGCGTGTGTGCGTGCGTGTATATGCGTGTGCCTCTGTGTGTGTGTGTGTGTATGTATGTATAACAATAATAATAATAATAATAATTAACGGTTTATTGAAAAAAAATTGCAGCCCGAAGGCTGAAAACCTACATTAGACAAAAATGACTTATTACATACAAAGACATGGTGTAGGTGGGTCATTTAACAAAAGCTTTCATTATCAAAAGGAGAAGGAACAGGCCAACCGGCCTATTGCAGACTTCTTATTTTCTTTTCTTATGTTCTTATTCTGCAGCCGAATCAACTAGGGGCGTACACCAGTGACCCACTATCACTACAGGATTCGAACCGCTGACCTGTGAGTCAATAGGTGATTGCCGCATCCACTCAAATATCTCGGCCAGTGTAATATCAGCCAACTCGTGAAGGCGGATATTTTTTTTTTTTTTAGGGCAATATCTATCATGAAGTCGATACAGAATATAGCCATTTGTCACATTTTTTACCCTGTAGTCGTGGTGCAATATCATACGAAAAAATGAAACAGTGAAAAAGTAATTAAACACGTGCACGATATATAACATATTGGCGACATTTTTCGCTTAGTAAGACTGGCGTTTTGATGTCCTGTGCATACTGTATATGAGCAAAATCAATGTTATCACGGTTATTTCAAACACACCAGAGACAAAGGTTATATCTATGGTTATGGTAAATACTCTGTTATTATTAGTGTAGATATTCAATTAGGTGTTTACTGAAAAGAAAAATACCCCAGAAGGAGAAAAAAAATCCCACCACCGTTTTCTTGGATAAATAAATAGTTGTTTTTCATAACTCTGCCCTTCAACAACTAATGTCTTTAAGCACATAACTAAATCCGTTCCGATACTCCTAACAATTCCTTTAGTTTACATCTCTATTCTGAGGAGTAGGACATAATTTAAACTCAATAACAGCAACACGTAACTAAAATTCATTCAATTATTTTTTTTCCTATTTTTTACACATTATAAGAATTTAATAATGTATTCGGGAGTTCACTTTTTTCTACTGTTATTTTTATTTTTTTTTTACGATAACAAACAACGAAAAAAAATCGTATATTAGACTCGCTGCGATTTACAAGGGCGCTAAGAGTCAACAAATCCTTAAACCGGTAGTTGTGATATAACCCTAAATTATGAAAATACGTATAATCCTACCATTACTTATGAAAGGTGTTACAGTAGCCTTAAGCTTCATAACGTCTACACAAATGGTCCAAGCACGAAACGAAATTTACCGAGTCTTTTCTTTGCGTCATGTTTGGCTATAGAAGCAGTTCCAACTTGACAGATTGGAATTAACTAATTTCCTTTATTTTCAGTATTTTATCGATCATGATATAAGTGAACGATATTACTTTGTTGTTATTGACAGATTATTTTTGCCCAATTAATTACTGTAGGAAACAATTTTGAAACTATTCTCGCCCTTTAACCTCCTGTGTACGGGGTCTCGCCCTTTAACCTCCTGTGTACGGGGTCTCTGCTGAATAATAGTCAAGAGTTACCTAAATAAAATATTGAAAATGGCGCCCAGTACTGAAGGGGAATTAGGAGATAGTTTACTAAGATCATAAAACACTTTAGTTAGTCACCTCGGGTATAATTTCACAGCGTTTTCTTTGGCGAGATTTCCATGTCCAGCTGGACAAACATTACAATAAAACCTACAAGTGTTGAAAAGTGTTAAGATACATTTTAGTGACACTGTATAATCAAGATATACATAGACAATTTTATGTATCAGTATACCTAAGTACATAATCATTAATGAAGAAATCGATACATACTATATATAATAATACATATCTATATCTATCTAGGCTTATGCTTCTATAAAGATGTCAGAGAATAATTAAACATTTTAAACAACAAAAGAATTCCCGTTGACAGACAAAGTACATAAAGCAATCTTGATAATGGGTCGTGGTATATCCTATAGTTTGTGATATAACTACAATACTGACCTACAATACATGACGTATGTGAGAGATATCGTAAAGTGATGTCCCAAAGTTCCTGATTGTACTATAATTAATGATGATATGTTGGTTTTATACGACGAGAATGAACAAGAAGAAAGTATGATGTATCGTAATTTTATATCCATTATTTCGTGATAAAACTACAATATGTTCAACAATATGATCACATGAACACAGTAAGTCGTTTGTGTCAGGGGTTACCATTAGTACACTAAATTTCAAGTTTGATTTCGAGAAAGAGAGTCGTGAATCGAGACACTTGAAGCCGTTAGGTTCGGTTAGGATAGGTTAAAGAATATTCTGGTTAGGTTTATGTGTATCCTGATTAGATTAAGTTTATTGATATCCTGATTAGGTTAAAAGTTTATGGATATTTTGGTTAGATTAGGTTAGCTTAATTGATACCTTGGTTAGGTCAGGTTAGATTAATGTTAGATTAGGTTAATGGATATCTAGATTTCTTAAGGTTTTGAGAAAGGAAGAACTGAAATTTGATTATAGATGAAACATCAAAAGAAAAAGCGGAAACCTACTGTAGTTTTAGGATTAGGAAAAGAAATTAAGTCAAACTGGAAATCTTATGTAGAAATGGATACTGCAGCTCACACTAACTACAGCGAGCACAACAGGTGCAGTGTGGGAGGGGAGCCAGTGAGGATAAAACCCAGTATAGGACAAGACGAAGGATGTGTTTCGATAATGAGAAAAATAATGTGAATTCAAGTAGACAATACATATATTTTAATGTTTATAAGTACAAGAGGCATAGATTTATATTAGGCAAGGATAAAAAAATAAGAGGTAAAGAACTGAGAGAGAGAGACGATAACACGAAACAAAAGAGATACAATGTCTTAGAACTCTCGAGTCTACCTCAACAAACACGGACATGCAACAACTGAGAAATTATTAAATTAGCTAGGAAACAGTCGTTAAGACATCATTAGACATGAGAGAAGTATTAACCATCTTCCTACCATTATTGTTTACCATTCCTTCTCCCCGACTCTCTAACACTGACTAGAAGAATGACGAAAAGGAAAAAGATTTTGTTGAAGAAAACCCGCGGTAAAATTACATTTATATTCAATGTTCTACAATACACGTATTTTGTATCTTCCTCACACACGGACCGTAGTTACAGCCACTAAAATATAGCCATAAAATCTTTATGTTAACAAGATTTCCGGTTATTCCCGCCAGGGGACTAACGGCGGCGGGGGAGACTTGGACTGTGATACCTAGAGTAAAATCAGGGCCATGTTAAGACCGGGTCGCCAGTTAGGGCCGATAAAGACTTATCAGATACTTTTACGGTCTTCCTTTGCCGATTGTTTATGTCAGTGAGGCTAACGTCAGCATCAACGTTGTTCCAGCGGTGTTGTTGTAGACATTCCATGCCAGTACGTGACGTAATGTTATTATTTACACTAGTTGTCTGTCTGTGTGGTGTTCATCCAGAAGTTGTGTATATTGAGGGCATACACAGACGTATGTTGGGGACATACATACATACACACATACATACACACCAAATCATACCATACCATACATACACACACACACCATACCATACCATACCATACCATACATAGGACTGTCTCATTTCATGCCACGACAACAAAGATGAGCGTCGGTGAAGCTTTACGTTCAGCCTATACTCCAGTTCCTCCTACTCAAAACTACTACAACTACAACAACTACTGCTACTACTATTATCACTACTACTACTTTTTTTTAAACGTGGCCTCCAGCCTCCCCCAATAGCCACACCTTCGCCGCCATTTTATTACCTTAAAATTAAATATCCTAATATAAGAAATTATCTCATTCCAGGTGAATTAGTGAAAATGCATCCATGGCATTCGGTGACCGTAGCCTCATGGTTTATATCTGTAAGCAGTTGTTTGAGAAAAGGAAGCCTCGTTCTCGAGGCAGAGGTAAAATGACCAAAGGAGAGAGAAGGACAGTCGACATCTCATCCAGGTCAGACACAACTTCTGCTGCTGCTTGGTGCCCCAGATCAGTTTGGGGTGAGCCTGTGAAACATCTACTTTCAGCCCATCTCATTAGAAAGGTGGAACATTTGAGAGGCTGCCTGATCAACATTTTGAATTCTTCCATATGCTCTTCTCTGTCGCTCTGTCTTGCGCAGTATCGAGGGTTAAAGGGACAAGCGGCCATGGGATCAAAAATCCTGATGTCGAAGAAAGCTCGCTGTCCCTGCGTCCAGAATCCTCGAGCACTGACGTCCACACGGGCTTCGTTAGATGTGTTTGAAGTCCTGTGTTGGAAGATCTCGCCATCCAGTGGAAGGAGGGTCGGTTCTACCATGACGTCCTGGCAGATTTCCAACAGAGCCAATAGAGATCTCACCTGTCAAGTGCCTCATGCATATGAAGCTCCTTCTGCAAACCATAGTGATCACTATCATAGAATAGCCATATCACGCATTGGGAGGCAACCATCTACTGGCCAACCGTACTAGGAGCAATGGCAGGACCTGTAAATTCTGTTTGTTACACAAACCATTTGCCCTTATCGTAACGAATAACTGTGTCTTGAGGCGCCCACCTCCTGCGCTATAGCTACTTTTTTTGTCAAATTTTCTGGAACCAGCAGCAATAGTTGCTGCAACATGTCATTTTGGCAGTTCTGCCGATCTGTTGTAATGGACCTACGGATCTTATTAACTTCGCTGGTGTCCACTTCCCCTGTTGCATTCTGGGCGATTATGTGGTCAGTGAGGGCTGCTGTGAGCTTAAGTGAATTTTGATGTTCAGAGTCAGCAATCTCCTCTGGATTAGTTAGTCCCATCCCTCCCAGTCTTGGTGGAAGTGCAAGAAGTGTTCTTTCTGCTCGGGTTAAGTCAGGGTGTTTCACTAGTTTGGGAATGAACTTGATACTGATTGCTTCTTCCAAAGGGTGGAGGAGGGGTCGGATCTCAGGGATGGTACGCATCAGGTAGTTCCAACGATGCTTGACTCCATGTGTGAATGCTGCAAAGGCCGCATGTGGCTCTGTGTTAGCAATCTCTACTTTTTTTTAAACGTGGCCTCCAGCCTCCCCCAATAGCCACACCTTCGCCGCCATTTTATTACCTTAAAATTAAATATCCTAATAAATAAGTAGCTATCCTAGCTGTGTTGAGTTAGTTGAGCCGCAGATCTATGCGGCATTCAGTGACTGTAGCCTCATAGTCAATATCTGCAACTGTTGTCGGCTTTGGGGCCGATGCTCTCGTTCCCCTGAGGCAGAGCAAAGTCGACCTAAAGAGAGAGAAGGACAGTCGACATCTCAGCCATGCTGCAACATAACTTCTGGGCTGCTGCTTCTGTTCGGATAGCACCTCCGCGAGTCTGGCGTAGAAGCATCTTGCACTTGGTCCCATCCCACCAGAGGTTGTGAACACTAGAGGAGTGAAGCTGCCTTGATCAACGTTCTGAATTCTCTCCCCATATGCCCTTATCTTGTCGTTCTTGTTCCTCCTGTGTGCGAATCGAGAGCTAAGTTACGGTGACATGCGGCCATGAGATAAAAAAATCCTGATGTCGAAGAAGGCTCCCTGTCCCCGCGTCCAGAATCCTCGAGCACTGACGTCAACACGGGCTTCGTTGGATGTGTTTTAAGTCCTATGTTGGAAATTCTCACCATCCAATGGAAGGAGGGTCGGTTCTACCCTGATATCACGGCAGATTTCCTTTAACATATTTGCTGTGAGATCCCTTACTTTGTCATACCTCATGCACTACTACTACTACTATCACCACAACCACCATTGCCAATCCTACCACCACGCACCAACTCATGAACACTCACCAATACGCTATAAAAATAAACCTTACCACTAGACAACACAGAGGAACTCAGGAAGGACCTACTACATATCACTTCAAAGGCAGAGTTCTTGAGCCAAATATTGAATGCGGACTTCAAACACGAGAGACAAGAACAACTCGGTCCCTCTCTGTGTGCAAGTTGTGTATTGTGATGTTCCCAGTGGAGGTGTCCGGGAAGGAGGAGGAGGAGGAGGAGGAAGAAGAAGAGAAGGAGGAGGAGAGGAGAACAGGGGGAATAGATTGGAAAATGGTGTGAAGAAGAATGGGGAGAGGATCCAGAAAGGTTGGTTGGTATAGACAAGGAATATGAGAAGCAAGGAAGAAATGGAAAATGAGGAAGTAAGGATAAAGAAAACATTCAAAAGGAGGATTGGAAGAATGGGTGAAGAGGATTGAAGGATGGAAAAAGAGGGAAGGATAGATAAAGAGAAGTTAGGACAGAAAAAAGAATATGAAAGGACGGGTAAAAAATGGAAAGGCGAAGAAAGAAAAGCAAGGATAGAAGAGGAGAAGGAGAGGTGGAGAAAGAGAAAGGAAGAATGAATAAGGAGGAAGGGAGGGAGGGACGGCCGGAGGATGGAAGGAGGAGAGAGAGAGAGAGAGAGAGAGAGAGAGAGAGTGTGTAAACCACATTAGTAATTTGTGGCCGTGTGTGTGTGTTGAGAGAAGAGCGGGGAGGAGTGCAGCAGACACACAACAAATGACCTGGGATATTATCTTGAGGCACGCCGGGTGGGGGAGCTAGGGAGGGGGAGGTTAGAAGTGCTGGCAAGAAAAATGAGGGGAAGAGGAGGAGGGGGAGGGAGGAAAGGAGGAGGGGAAAGGAGGGGGAGGGGGAGAGGGAGGGGGAGAGGGAGGGGGTGAGGAGGAGAGGAGTGGGAAAGGGTGGAGGATGAAGAGGAGAGGAGGGGGAGAGAGTGGAGGATGAAGAGGAGAGGAGGGGAGAGGTGATGAGGGAGAGGGAGAATGAGGGGAGAGACGGGGGAGAAGGAGGGTATACTGTGGAAGAGAAGAAGTCTCCGCTGGGTTATCATGACTTACTTGCTTAAAAAAAAATCACTGGATCATCATTAACCTCTACAATAACAAATAAATAAATACATTATCACTCGCCTTTAACTCCGAAAATGAATTCCAATACATCTTTATTAACCACTTCCTGTTCCTCCAAAAAATAAGTAATAACCCTCGCCCGCTACCTCCAAAAAATATTAAATCATAACTCACTGGCACGGAAAAAACATGTCATTTGCCACTAACCATTAGCCACAACTCCATGCATGAGACACCAGACCCCCCCCCCCCACCTCTTAAATAGGGATCTATTTGAATAACAGATGTATGACAGTAAAACCCACTGACACCGTCTTAACGTTAAGACATATCACCCTAACCCGTTACCACATGATCCTCCCGACACAGGTACGGTATGTCACTATCGACTGGCCGTCAGTCAAATTGAAGTACATTCATTACAACAGATTTTAAGTCATGATCGAGGTGCAGTATAGCAGTAGCCCCTCGGTGTGACGCGGGTACGAAGGCAACCACACAAGATAACTCTGGCATAAACCTCACCGACTGAGGTGTTCGTATCACTCACATTATGAACAGCAGCATATTAAATATAGACAGCAAAATCTTCCATGCTTGAGAAAACGCCGTCAGTATAAATGCTTCAACAGTGACACTAACATGCTGTAATATTTTCTCAATTTTTTTTTTATTATAATTGTTTTTTTTATTATTTTTTATTAATTATTATTATTATTATTTTATTATATTTTCGCCCACCAGGCCTTGATGTGGGTCATTTAAAATGACATGCGCCTGGGTGGGCTAATGGCCGTAAAAAAAAGAAAACAAAAATTTTATATATATATATATATATATATATATATATATATATATATATATATATATATATATATATATATATATATATATATATATATATATATATATATATATATATATATATATATATATGACAGGGACATCAAACGCGGTTTCATCTTTTAAGACGCCAGTACCTACATGTATGATACATTGTGCCAAACAAACATCAATACCACCAGGTATCACAATGCTGCAACATATAAAGCAACATCAACACACTGTGCCAACACCAACACCAGCAGGTATCATACAAGCTAGGATAAAATAAAAAATTCATGGAATAAATACAATTCCCAGCTGAGGGAAAATTTGAGGCGGCAGGAAGGAGCACCGAGGGGCTGCGGCGCTGCTCGGGTAGTGAGGAGGATGTGTACCCGCACTACACACACACTGAGGGAGACGTGTTCCCGCACTGCACACACTGAGGGAGACGTGTACCCGCACTGCACACACACTGAGGGAGACGTGTACCAGCACT
>NW_024742274.1:0-13257 GCF_018991925.1 Homarus americanus | reverse complement strand
GCTTAAAATAAAAAATATTAAAACTGGGACTTAATGAATACTTTCTAAGAATATTGTGTAACTATTTAGATGGTAGGAGAGCACAAATTCAAATTGGAAACTTTTTGGGAACTATGTTTAATCTTGAGAGTGGAGTACCTCAAGGAGGATGCCTTTCTCCAACACTATATACAATTTATACTTCAGACACACCTCAACCTACCCCCTTTAGCGAATATGTAATGTTTGCTGATGATATTACTCAAATAGTATCATACCCAGGAAAATCAACCCAATTTATGGCACTCTACACGGTAAGAGCGATAAAAAACAGAAATGATTTTGAGAAAAAATGGAAAATTAGGACAAATAAGAACAAATTCAAGATAATACCAATAGCCAAGATTAAAACAAGTCCAGTAATAGTCGACCAGGAACTATACCCATACGACACTGAAGGCAGGATGCTTGGATTAAAACTAACAAAAAGAGGATATATAACATACTTAAAAGATAAAGAACGACAGGCAAGAATAAGATTATCAAAAATAAAACGCTTTAAGAACCTTAGCATTAATAACAAGAGAAAGATATATATTGCCCTTGTCAAATCAATTATGGACTACCCACCCATCCCATTGAACACTCTTAGTAAAACGAGCATTAAAAGGTCACAAACAGTACAAAATATAGCCCTTAGATTTATATATAACATAAAATATACAGACCACATCAGTAATGAACAGCTACACAAGAGAGCAAATCTCTTAGCAATCAATGTAGATATACACAACAAAGCTGTAAATATTTGGAAAAAAAGTGACTGAACTTAACACAGAAACATATCAAAACTGGATAAATAATATAGACAACGAAGAATTCCAAGAACACAGTTGGTTTAAATCAGCCAGGAAGAAAGTAATTGAACCATCTCCTGCCCCAATATACATATAAAACATTAATAGAGAGAATAAAAGATGAGAGTGACCTACCAGCTCCACTAAGAACCTGGCAGGCCTCTCCATACAGTGTACTTTTAGACTAACATGACTAATATTTAACATTTAACATTGAACTAACATCATGGCAAAAAAAAAAAAGAAAAAGAAAAGTGACTACCCTCCCAGCTACACAAGGACCTGGGCGGGCTCACTAACTCCATCGAAAAAAAAAAAATTAATAATAATAATAATAATGTGCTTACCCTCCCAGCTACATCAGCCAGGAAGAAGTAATTGAACCACCTCCTGCCCCAATATACACATTTACACATAAAACATTAATAGAGGAATAAAGATGAGAGTGACCTACCAGCTCCACTAAGAACCTGGCAGGCCTCTCCATTCAGTGTACCTTTAGACTAACACAACTAACACTTAACTAATACCTCAAAAAAAAATGTGACTACCCTCCCAGTTACACAAGGACCTGGGCGGGCTCACTAACTCCAACAATAATAAAAATAATAATAATAAGCAGCATTATATAAATAAACCAATATTAATACAAAGGTCTGACGACCCAAGGGAGCAGAACAAAGATAAAACACCAATAAGAAAGATGAAGCGATCTGGTTGAGCCCAGATTCTTTCTACTCCTGCTGTATTTCAGTTTCACCACTTTTCCCTCAACCCCTAATAATCTTCTTTCACCTCTTAACTAAAGACTTCGTACTCGACCTGCCTCTTTTCTACCTACACCAACCAGCCAGCAACACCTCCTCCTCCTCCGCCTGCCTGGCGGCCCTCGCTCCCGCCGGCGAGCATGGCGACCCACAAGCTGTCCTCCTCTGAGCACCCTCACCAACCAGCTCTCTCTACATCACGCTTGTAACCATGCTGCCTTCCCAGCACCAAGCTACATTGTACATCCAATACAACATGTATACAGAGAGCACATTGTGAGTTTCCTTTCTCCATCCCATCCTGAGTGTGAACCCAAACATCCCATACCCCACAAATGGTGACCCCCGGAGATTCGCACTCACACAGGATGGAGGAGAAACCGATCACGCTCCCAGTCTTCAAGCAACATGAAAGACTGGCTTATCCACGCAGAGGCAGCTCTCATCGGCTCTACAGCTACTGTCTCTACACCGCAGGTTAGACACCCTAGAGCAGCACTGCTTCTCTAAACAGACACCAGCTCCTCTTCCTGCCCCAAGCACCACGTTCTACCGACCCCAGCACACCTGTCCTGCCTCAGACGCCGCCCCCTGCCCAGCAGTAGCTCCTGCCGCTCCTCCTGATGCAGCCCCTGCTCCCGACGCGGCCCATGCGCCTGAGTGCGGACCCACACACTCCTCTTTTCTCCCTCAGGTACTCCCTGCTACTGTCCTGCACTCTGCTGCTGTCGTGGACCCAGCTGCTGTCACGAGCCCTCATCCGCTTCTGCTGACGCAGCCCCTGCTCCTGACCCAGGCCCACACACCCCAGCAGGCGCATCTGACGACTCTGTACCTGCCGTGAGGGAAGCACAACATTCATCGCCTCCACACACCCTTTTTCTCCCTCTCTACTCCCACAGATATTGTGTATCTAGACAGTTGTCTCCAGCGACCCGCTCATCCACGCCATCGCCGTTGTCTCACATGAGGCATGCACCGCCCGTTCTGCCTCACATGTGCTATGCAACCCTGCAGACAACAAGTCTCCTACACCGCCTGGAGGGAAGGGGGAGTATTGTAGTGGATTCCTCCCCTACAAACGCTTGTCGCTGAGTAGCCGACCCCGCGAATTCCCCAGTGTATGCCTCGTGGTCTAGGTCAACCAGAGCCGCCTTACATGATGGAGGTCAACTATTTAGCACGCCTACCTCCGCTATATAAGACCTGACCTCGTGGTGACCTCTCTCTCTTTCTACCTACACCAACCAGCAAGCAACACTTCCTCCTCCTCCTGCCTGGCGGCCCTCGCTCCCGCCGGCGAGCATGGCGACCCACAAGCTGGTCCTCCTATGAGCACCCTCACCAACCAGCTCTCTGTGCTCAACGCCTGTAACCATGCTGCCTTCCCAGCACCAAGCTGCACTGTACATCCAATACAATATGCATACAGAGAGCACATTGTCAGTTTCCTTTCTCCATCCCATCCTGAGTGTGAACCAAGCATCTCGTACCCCACAATCCCACCCTCAGTGTCAAAACCCGACTGAATTACTCAAAATAGGCAAGCAAAGAGAGACTATGAAATCAAAATAGCAAGAGAATCCAAGGCGAATCCCAAGGGATTTTTCCAGGTATATAGGACAAAGGTCAAGGACAAAGTTGGGCCTTTAAAGTCAGGGAGGGGAGAATTTATAAATGGCAGTGAAGAAATAAGCAAAGCATTGAACAGCTACTTCTTATCAGTTTTCACAGAAGAAATTTGCGATGAAATTCCGGAGGTGGAACTGATATTTAAGGGAAAGGAAGAAGAGAAATTAAAGAATATCACTATCAGAAAAGAGGATGTTCTTAAGAAGATAAATAAACTAAAGAATACAAAATCCCCAGGGCCGGATGAAATTTTCCCTCGAGTCTTAAAAGAGTGTAGGGAACAGATTAGCAGACCCCTCGTAAACTTATTTACAAAATCATTAGACACTGGAGTTGTGCCAGAGTTGTGGAAACAGGCAAATGTAATACCCATATTCAAAAAGGGAGACAGCGCATCAGCGTCAAATTACCGGCCGATCAGTTTGACGTCAGTAGTGGGGAAATTTCTTGAATCAATTATAGCAGATAGCATCCCATCGCATCTAGAGAAAAGCAAATTAATCTACGACTCTCAACATGGGTTTACAAAGGGAAAATCTTGTCTAACAAATCTGCTAACGTTTTTCAGGAAAGTCTTCGAGGTAGTAGATAATGACGAAAATTACGATGTTATTTACTTAGACTTTAGCAAAGCATTTGACAGAGTACCGCATCAGAGGCTTCTGAGAAAAATTAAGGCTCATGGTATCGAGGGGAAAGTTTTAAATTGGATAAAATCATGGCTCACGGATAGAACGCAGAGGGTGAGCGTAGATGGTGTTAAATCTGAGTGGGGCCGTGTAACCAGTGGGGCTCCCCAGGGGTCAGTACTAGGCCCACTCTTGTTCATAATCTACATAAACGATTTAGATACTGGGATCAGCAGTGACATAAGCAAGTTTGCGGATGACACCAAAATTGGGCGGCAAATTAATTCAGGGCAGGATGCAAATGCATTACAGGAGGATCTAAATAAACTGCAGGGGTGGTCTAAAAAATGGCAAATGAAATTCAACACCAGCAAGTGCAGCGTACTTAATATTGGAAGAACAAATACTTATAATGTATACAGCCTTAACAACATCAACCTAGAGAAGTCGACTTGTGAAAGAGACCTAGGGGTACTTGTAAGCCCGGACCTACGGCCTAGAAAACAGTGCGTTAATGTTCAAAATAAGGCAAACAGAGTAATGGGTTTTATATCTAGAAGTGTAAGTTACAAGAGTGCAGAGGTCTTATTGCAACTATATCTTGCGCTAATCAGGCCGCACCTCGATTATGCGGTTCAGTTCTGGTGCCCCTATTATAGAATGGATATAAATTCACTAGAGTCGGTGCAGCGAAGAATGACAAAAATGATTCCGGGACTTAGAAACCTTCCATATCAGATAGTCAGCAAACTAACTTGCATTCCTAGAAAGACGAAGAGCAAGGAGATATGATAAGTATTTATGGGTGAAAGGAATCAATAAAGGATATAGATAGTTCTTATATATCCGAGCAGGATAGGACCTGGAGCAATGGATTCAAGTTGGATAAGTTTAGGTTTAGGAGGGAGATAGGAAGAAACTGGTTCACAAATAGGGTGGTGGACGAGTGGAACAAGCTTAGCAACTTTGTAGTAAGTGCGGGAACTCTGGAAAGTTTCAAGAGGAGGCTAGATAGATTCATGGATGATAGAGAGTGGTAGTAACTCTCGACAGGAGCTGCCATGCACAGGCCAACCGGCCTATTGCAGACTCCTTATTTTCTTATGTTCTTATGTGGCCAGTTGTCAAATTATCTTTGTTTGTCTATTTCTCTTTGAATGGGCTTGCATACGTACGTACATGTAAGATATCTCACACTCAGGATGGAGGTAAGAATAGAAACTCACAATGCGTTTTCTGTATATATATTGTATGTACAGTGCAGTGCTGAGGAGTTGCTGTGTGGTGAGAAGCTTGCTCAGAGGTCCTGTTGGGTGAGGAGCTTACTGAGGGAGCTGGTTGGTGAGGAGCTTGTTTGGAGGTCTTGCTGGTTCAGGAGAGTAGAGTAGAATGAGTTCCGCATGACATGACATGAAATACTAGTGACAGGGGGGAAGGAGGTTCAGGGGAAGAATAAAGGGAGGATTGAAGTGAATTTTAGGAGGAGAGAATAGGTGCAGTGGCTAAACACCACTTGCGTGAGGGAGTGTAAGTTGGAGGCAGCAGCAACTCGCCCGGACGCGGACAGGAGGCGACAGGACTGAGCCAGGCCAGCGTCAGGTCAAGCGTCAGGTGCGTGTTGGGTTGGGCCATGGATTCTCAGTGCTTGGTCGGCTAGATTGTGTGTGTTGTTTTCTTGTGTGGAGGAAATGTCTTGGTATTCTTCTTAGCTTGATGTAGATTTTCTTCTAACTCTCCTCCTCTTCTTGCTCTCTTGGAGTGTCCATTCGTTCGTGTTTGGGTCTTGTTGTTCGTCTTCCTCGTGTCTTAAGTCCTCATAGGTGTGGAAGAAGTCGGAGACGGTGAGGTTGACCACGTGGGCTTCAGCTCCACGGGCCTCGTGGTGTTCTTGATTCTGTGTGGCGGGTGTCTTTTCTTGTGTTTTATTTTCTTGGTTTTTCTTTTCTGCTGGTTTTTTCTTGTCTTGGGAGCGTACAGCAAGGAGGGCCTCTTTGTAGCTCAGTTTCTTGTCGAGTCACGCCTTGGCTATCCTGCATTCCTCCTTCCATTTCGGGCAGGTCCGATCGGCGGAGGAGTGTGGGCCACCACAGGCAGCGCATTTTTTTACTGTGTTGGGGCAGACCGTGTAGCGGTGTCCGGGTTTGCCGCACAGGGAGCAGGTGTCCTCCTGCGCCTCACACTTGTTGACAGTGTGTCCATAGTGCTGGCATTTGTAACAGCGTTTCGGTCTGCAGTAGGGCTTGACTGGCACAGTTACCCACGCCAGTTGAGCCTCCTTGGGTAAGGTTGTATGGTGTCCGATGAGGGCAGTGGTGTCGGACAGCTTCTTCACAACTTGGAGTTGCCCCTTGAGGAACTCACTCAGCTCTGCTTGTTCCACGTGGGCAATTTCGGCGTGGGAGATTACTCCCAGCTTCAGGTTGTCCCACTTGCAGGCAATCATTTTAAATGGAATGCCGTTGATGTCTGGGATCTCCGCGAGCTGTACGGGCATGCCCTTCTCGGCGAAGGTGATCTTGATGTCACCATGGAGCTTCAGTCGCTCCACCTTGGTGACCCCCATGATCCCATTAGTTTCAAAGAACTTCTTGAGAACTAGGAGGTTTAATTTCTTGGGGCAGGTCGGCGTATCCGGACGTATCCGCGCCACATTATCAAACTCGTAACCGTTCATGGTGAGAGAGGGTTAGAGAGTACGTAGTTCCGCAGCCAGGCCTACTCGTATTTATACGGCTGCCCAGGATCAGAGACACGAGGTGTGAACTGTGCGGGGCCAATCACCGTGCAGTACGCGAGAGAGCTGGTACGCTGATCCTGGCTGGGAAGGCAAGGTCAAGACTAGGTCACCGATAGTACTCCTCCTTCCACACCTGAAAACTAGTCTGTCGACGTTGCTGGCTGTAAGAAGACTAGGGGCGCTTGTGGTAGAAGCGGTACCGCTCTTGCCTCGCAAGCAAGATGTTACGGGTTCGATTCCCGGGAAGCGAAAGTTGTTTAGACACTCTTCCTAGCCCCCTTGGTCCCTGTTTACCTAGCAGTAAAGTAGGTACCTGTTGTAAATCGAAAGGTTGCGAATTCGTATTCAGGGAAAGTTGTTGGAGCTTCTAAACTTGAAGCTGTATGCTTCATCAAAGTCCACCAGTGTTACAAATGCTATCAATTCGGACACAACACTAACCGGTGCAATATCACACAAACCTGCTCAAAGTGTGCCAACAAAGGCCACTCCCACCGAAACTTCACGGCCACTGAAACCAAATGCTGCAACTGCAAAGGCCCACACTCTGCCATCAGCAATAAATGTCAAATCAGACTGGACAACAGCACAACACCAATCCCTCCCCCGCCGACCCTCACCTCCCACAGCACCACCTCCACCTCCCCACCACCCCTCCTGGACCAACAACGTGACCGCCCCCCCCCCCACCCTACAACGACACTGACGCTAAAATCACTACCATCATACATTTGGCACACACACCTAAGCAACGGAAACAGGTCAATTTTCTGAAACTAGCAATTGAAGGTTTGAAGGCAGACAGCCTCCCTACCATACATTCCTCATTCCTTCAGAACAGGACGTGACCTCACCTTCCCCTGCTCCCCCATCTCCGACCGGACCTTCACCACCCCCAACCCCCCAGACCATCATCCCCCCAGCCCCCAGAGAAACCACTACAATCCCCCTCCGCCCCTCCACTTCTGCCACTTCTGCCATGCCCACACCTGACTTATCTCACCAATCTACCATTACCTCACCCTCCATCATGCCCCTCCCACCCTTCAGAGTAATCAGTCCAAAACCTCCCGGCCCCTCCTCCTCGACCTTGCCTACACCTGACTTCTCTCACACGACTACCATGAACTCCCGGACCACAAACACCCAGACCAAACTCAATCCTCCCCGAACACCTCAGACTCCCAAAAATGAAATGGCAGCCCATCCCCCCACAGAACTAGTAGTAAAGACACCTAGATCAAAGAGGAAGAACACCTCTCCCCTTTCCCCCTACACACCTGACAGCAAAAAAATAATACAATACACACACCCAACAAAATCTATAATCAAAATAGATCTATTCAGCACTACCTCAAAGGAAACAGGAAACAACCCCGACACGAACCTAGCACATTCCTCCCTCCCCCCCAACTCCCCCACACACAGTCATGTCATCGCCCTTCCCCCACCTACATATACCACACACAGACCACGTTCACAGTCACTCGACAACTTAGATATGATCGCTGCACCCCCAAATTTCAATCTCATATAAGTAACCAAGAACAAACCAAACACATCCACACTAACATGATCACCATTATGCAATTCAATTGTAGAGCAAATCATTCAAACAGACACGTAACTTCCCCGTAACCATATCCAACAACTTTCCCCGAAATTAAACCAAACACCTCTCCTAACCCACACCCAACCACTCCCACCCTAACCTAACCCAACCTAACCTAACCTAGCCTTACCTGACTTACCCAACCTTTGTAACCTGACCCTGCCCCAGCTATACAGATCAACCACCTCCCTCCTCACCCCCCTCAAATAAAACCCCACGCACCCCAAACTCACACCCAAAGACCACTCCCGAGTAAAACCCTACCCAAAAAAAAAAAAAAAACTTCTCAGCCTGCTAACAACCCCCCAACAAAAAAGAAAAGAAAAAAACCCTAACAATCCCCCCAAAATAAAAAATAACCATTCAACCATTCTCTAACCACACCCTACCATTCCTCCCAAAACAAATACCTAACTTACCCATCCCATACTAACACAGATGACGTGTACGCCTCCATTTGCCAATAAGGTCGGGGAGGGGTGCATAGCACCTGTACTCAATCCCTCTCCCTCAAAGAATGATACTAACACACTGTTGTCATGGATGCCTCCCTTAGCCAATAAGGTCGGGGAGGGGTGCATAGTACCTGTACTCAATCCCTCTCCCTCAAAGAATGATACTAACACACTGTTGTCATGGATGCCTCCCTTAGCCAATAAGGTCGGGGAGGGTTGCATAGTACCTGTACTCAATCCTCTCCCTCCAAAGAATGATACTAACACACTGTTGTCATGGATGCCTCCCTTAGCCAATAAGGTCGGGGAGGGTGCATAGTACCTGTACTCAATCCCTCTCCCTCAAAGAATGATACTACACACTGTTGTCATGGATACCTCCCTTAGCCAATAGGTCGGGGAGGGTTGCATAGTACCTGTACACAGTCCCTCTCCCTCAAAGAATGATACTCACACTGTTGTCATGGATGCCTCCCTTAGCCAATAAGGTCGGGGAGGGGTGTATAGTACCTGTACACAATCCCTCTCCCTCAAAGAATGATACTAACACACTGTTGTCATGGATGCCTCCCTTAGCCAATAAGGTCGGGGAGGGTTGCATAGTACCTGTACACAATCCCTCTCCCTCAAAGAATGATACTAACACACTGTTGTCATGGATGCCTCCCTTAGCCAATAAGGTCGGGGAGGGGTGCATAGTACCTGTACACAATCCCTCTCCCTCAAAGAATGATACTAACACACTGTTGTCATGGATGCCTCCCTTAGCCAATAAGGTCGGGGAGGGGTGCATAGTACCTGTACACAAACCCTCTCCCTCAAGAATGATACTAACACACTGTTGTCATGGATGCCTCCATTTGCCAATTAGGTCGGGGAGGGGTGCATAGCACCTGTACTCAATCCCTCTCCCTCAAAGAATGATACTAACACACTGTTGTCATGGATGCCTCCCTTAGCCAATAAGGTCGGGGAGGGGTGCATAGTACCTGTATACAAAACCCTCTCCCTCAAAGAATGGGACCAGGAATGCACAATACCTGCAAAAGCCCTCCACGCAAATTGCAGAAGACACACACACACACACGCTCACACACAACTACCCCAGCTTAGCAATCCTAATTCAGCACAAATCAACATACCACCTCCACCCCCAACCAATCCCCAAATACAACCCCCCCACAACCAATCTCCAAACACAACCACCCCCATCCCCCTCCCCGACAAAGACTTACATAAATATTACAACTCTCTAGAACCAAATCAAACATACCCAACCTCTGTGACAGCCACTCTCAATAAAATCGACCTAACTCAAGACTGAAACCAACCAACCTATATCTCATTCTCATCTCCGTTCATAATTTGACAAAAAGCTCAAATCTGTCTCCTGCTATTACTAAAAACTCTCCTACTATACGCTCATCCTTCCTTACTACGAATACTTTGACATTTCAAGCTCAAAGATTCAAAACTCTTCCTCCAACTCGCTCCGTTCCCCTTTGACATAGCTCAAAGACTTTACCTTCATCTTTCTCCAAACAACCCTACGACTAGCTACATTTCCATTCTCACCTTCCCTGTTACTTTGATCGTGTGTGCCTGTGCGTCCGTCCACCTGCTCTTCTCGACTTGCGCCGCCGCTGTGGCGGGGCGGCTCTTCCTCCGCTTTACCAACACTGCCTAAGCTAAGACGACAACCAGAGCACCCGCGTTGACTCTTTGCCTGCCCGGTCGTGCTCCCGCCCTCCCTCTGCCTCGTCCTGATTGTGATTGTTACACCATCCGGGCACATTGCCTACCCCCTCGCGCAAGCGGTGTTTAGCCACTGCACCTATTCTCTCCTTCTAAAATTCACTTCTATCCTCCCTTTATCCTGCCCCTGTGTCATGATCGTGATAATGGCTAACCTGAAAACCTTAAGGATTCATATTACGCTCAAACGTCCACAAAACCTTCCGAGTCCCCCAGTGGAAACGTCCCCCGTTTTCTCTGTTCCTGGGTGACGTCCTCGATAGGCCGTCTTTGTTTGTAGGGAACTTTGAATATGATCCGCGGATTTCGTAGCAGACGCTGTATGTTGGGCTCTGTTGCCATCCAACCCTTTGTAATCAATTTAATTTTGCTTTTGATAGCTGAGTCAGAGCATTGTTAGTGAAGATAATAGTAGGGAATGAAACTGAGTTTATAGTCTCAGTTTCAACGTCAGAGTGTACAGTAAATTAATTCATCGGAATAGAAGTAGGTGGACTCCTGGCCTATTTTGAGTGAGGGCGCCAGAGTTGCCAACTTAGCGACTTTGTAGCTAGATCTAGAGCTTTTTGTTTTTTTCTAGCGACATTTTAGAGCGATTTGCGACTTGTCGCAAATCTAGAGATATCCACAGAAATCTAGCGACTTTCTGGATACTTTTGGACTGTCCATGAAAACTCAGTTTTCCTAATTTCGAGCCATAATATATAGCAACGGGGTTACAGGGACAATAAATAATAAGAAAAGTTTAATACATTTGAACGGGTCGTGGTACAGAAGGAGGGACACGTCTATTTCCTGATCACTTGATGTCAGCCCGTCCATGCATCTAACACCCTAAAATTGTGGTCAGAAGTGGCAAATTACAGAGATGCGACAGGTGAAAACCCTTACCATGATCTGGCTGAAATTGCACTCGCTGCCTTATCTCTTCCGCATTCAAACGCAGATGTAGAGCGCACATTTAGTAATGTGAACTTTGTGAAATCAAAATTGCGCAACAAAATGAAACTATCGACATTAAAGGCAATTCTTACAATAAAGTAAGGGTTAAAAAGACAGAACACCTGTTGTGCAAGTTATGAACTTCCTAGTGATATTTTAAGAAAGATAGGGACTGTGGAGGCATACAGTTACAAGAGAACCTGAACCACGCACTTCACATGCTTCCAGCTCTACAGTTGTTCACACTGCCGACGACTACGAAGAGGACTGGGATGCAATTACTATTGAATAATAGGTAAGTGTGCACATTAAACTTTAAAAAAAATAATATTTTTATTTTTACATAATGCATTTTATTCATACTCCGTCCATTATAGTCGTCATTATGAAAATATTATTTGCATCAAATTACTGAAGGGGGGAGGGGGGGGAATAATAGCTAGCGACTTTCCATGGAAGATTTAGCGACATTTAGCTACTTTTAGGTACCAGCCTAGCGACATTTGAAAATCCGAGTTGGCAACCCTGGAGGGCGCCGCGAGCATTTCTACCGTTAGTAAGTGCTCGCCCCTTCACCCATACAGGTATGCCATTCCACTGTGTTGTAATTCGCCCTTCTTTAAGTGATTTGACCCAATTAATAGTTGATTGTACAAGTGTTACAGTAACGTAGTTGATATGCTCTGAGTGAAGTCATATTTACGTCTTTAACGTCCCCTGAAACGTGATGTTGTTGTCACCGTTAGTGAGTGCCCGTCCCTTCACCCATACAGGTCCCTAACGCAGCCTAGGCCGTGTCTGTAGCGTGGATGTTGTATCCACTATGTCTGGGGAGATGTCCGAGGTCCAGTAGGATCAGTTACCTTCGTGAGACCCGGCAGTCAGACACTTCAGACTACCTATGGCCCCCATAGCTGGCTCGTCTGGCCCTAACGCTCGGCCTGCGAGGTGACCCCGGATCACCAAGCCACACACCACTACCAGCCCCCATCATTGGTGGATGAGTGTCTAACTCCGTAGGGCTATTTGTGTGGTGGGATTAATCCACTGGGATCTCCAGAGTTCGTCGGAAAGTACTCCATGGTGGCTGGACCCCATGGTGGCAGTAGTGGCCCTCATACCTTGAACATCTTTCCCCCCTGTCACTAGCTTTTATGTATGTATGGCTGTAAGCTGATTGGCTGGTAAGCGAACGACAGGTGATCAGTCGGCAGTTGTAGGGGAGAGTATCCACTACACTGTACTCCAAGCCTTATTAATAAATTTGTTAAACTAAAAACTACCAGAGTTTTGTGACGGCACCAAGTGACTGATAGTGATGGTGCTAGGGAGTTGCTGTGTGGTGATTAGCTTGCTGAGAGGAGGTGTTGCGTGTTGCGGGGTTCTAGGTTGAAGGGGTTTCACGGTAAGGCTGGGAGCTTTATAAAGGAGGTCCGCCGGAAGTAAACGTCGCTGATAGCTGGCCCCGCTCTGTCAGACCACGAGGCTTTGGCTGGGAAACTCGAAAAGGGATTGGTTGGTCAGCGACAAACGGCAGTGGCAGTTGTAGGGGAGGGTATCCACTACAATAGCACATAGATACCGACAAATCACTGAAGTGAACTGAAAAAAAAGAGAAGAAAAACAAAAGACAACTCTAAAGGCAACAGGGGAGGTGAAAACCAGCAGAGGGCAGCTAAGTACTGTTTTTTCTTTATTTTTAAATTGTTGTAGATCTATACACAGTCTGCACCCCCCCCCCTCCCCCCCACAAAAGCAACAACCATGAGGGATATTATATGTGATTACTGCAAGGGGGCGACGGATATAGATGGTACAGGCTTGACCAATGCAGTGTTTAGGACAATGCAAGCTGCCGTAAAGCATGAAGACTGTTGCTGGTATTGCCCTGA
>NW_024742273.1:0-10876 GCF_018991925.1 Homarus americanus | reverse complement strand
CGTACGCTTGGGAAAAAAAAAACTATCTTTACAATCCTTGCAATAAACAAAATAACACCACGAACGAAGGTTTTTGATAAAGGCCTATGAGGCATACTGTTATTCACCAATCATAAAGCAACGAACTAATTTTATAATTTTAAATGAAATAACTAAATTAGGCCTACCATAAAATGTAGGGAATGTCTTACAATAACCCCTACCAACCCTAAAGAGACAACAGGATTGTTCAGTTTCAAATTCATCGGACCCCTCCTGAAAGAAACATTTTTTACCGAGTGTACAAGGCAGAGTAATCGTGCAGTGGGCTCACCAATAATCTTTACACTGATTGGAACTAGGTTTTCACAGTTATGCTTAATAAAAAAACTGAACCATTTATGTAATGCACGATTATGTTACAACCGTTCAGTTTGCATTAACACATGCTACGAATTCCCGAAGTGTACGTAGCGCGCAACTGAACGCGGCCCTGGCGTTTACCACACTCCTCCAGGCAGCTATCACTTGGCTTGGCCCCCAGGCAATTTCAGCGATCGATACATGTGAAGTTATTGGACTTTCGACCATACTTCCAGTGGAAAATCATTTTATGTCTTTTCAGCTGGCTAGAACAGGGTTTTGGGAATACAGTGTTATAAAAATCAGGTTTTGGGTTGCGATGGTGCTTAGCTAGTTCTTCCTCACAGCGCCTTTATTAAACAGAGATAATTGAAGATACACCTACTAACGTTTGTTGTGTTTGAAAGTAATTTGGAGTTACAACTGCCACAGTAAGTACGCTCCGAACATTAAGTTTTAGTTTCTAGACATGAGTAAACCTCTTAAAAAAAAATAATGATATATTCTTTAGCTTAACTCGACCTCATATCCAGTTGCCTCATATTTCATCATCTCTCTCCAGTTTCATCTCATTAATGCGCTTAGTTTATCAAAGCTGTTCACTCTAGTCATGCATCGCATCTCTCCCAAGAGCCTTGTCTGACAGGTGTATCCGAGAAAATCGTTTGTCAGTTTAACTAAATAGATAAGAAGCAACGCCGCCCGTAACAAAAGTGTTGATGTTATAATGTTATTACTGCGCTTCATCAGCTAAGGTCTTTAAGAGCGTAACTGGGTTAGACATTACACCAGTCCAACACCAATTAAACATTATGAGATACTATTATCTCCAAACAAAAGTGAAATGAAGACACATACGTCTTAGGTGAGGATAGAGCAACTTATCTCCCTGCACGATATTGAAATCAATGGACAATAAACTGGATATAAAAACATTTACCATAAATCATTTTTTACTTGCTGGAGAAAACTTTAATAATTACGAGGAAGAGTTGTGGTGAGACACAAGAACAGTTATGTTACAACAAATTTTAATGAACAGTTAGGTAGGTACGTAAGAAGTGCCTTTAAATGTGGGGGAGAGCAAGTCCACTGTGGCACTGTAGTGTAGTGTGGTGCTGTGATGGGAAGTGTAGTGTCATGGTGCGACGGAGTGTGGTGGTGTGAGCTATAGTGTGGTGTTGGGTGTAGTATGGTGGTGTTGGGTGTAGTGTGGTGTTGGGTGTAGTGTGGTGTGGGTGTAGTGTGGTGTCGGGCATAGTGTGGTGTTGGGTGTAGTGTGGTGTCGGGCGTAGTGTGGTGTCGGGCGTAGTGTGGTGTCGGGCGTAGTGTGGTGTCGGGTGTAGTGTGGTGTTGGGTGTAGTGTGGTGTTGGGTGTAGTGTGGTGTTGGGTGTAGTGTGGTGTTGGGTGTGGTGATGGGTGTAGTGTAGTGTGTGGGGTGTAGTGTAGTGTGTGGGGTGTAGTGTAGTGTGTGGGGTGTAGTGTAGTGTGTGGGGTGTAGTGTGTGTGGTGTGTGTGGTGTGGTGTAGCAGCCCCACAAAGCAGCTGGTCGTGGTCGTTTGTGACAGGCGGGAGACAGGAGGCCCGCGGGGAGCTCCACCACGCCCCACACAAACCCTGTTATTACATTACTGTGTCCGAGGTGATTACCGTCTTGTTGGTGCTACAGGGAGAGGCGGAGGACCAGCTGAGGTGATGGGATAATTTTCATGGTACTCAGGTGTTGGTGGGACTGAGAGTGGTGGGGTGTGACAGTGTGTGTGAGAGAGGAGGATAATCTACTCTTTTGTAGTGATGAAGAAATGGTGGCGACTTGAATATGTGATCATGGAGAGATTATCATGGTGGAAGTAACAGAAGGAGGGACTGAAAACGTAATAGTGAAAGAAGGAAAAGGGTCATGATGAGAGAAGTAGTCGTAAAGGAATGTTAAACAGGACAAGAGTACAGTGTAATAAGAACAATATGATATTAGTGTTAATTTGTAGGTTTACATATAAGCAAAATAAAAAATAGAAGAAAAAAAAATAGAAAAATAAAAGTAAACTATAAAGTCCAAGCATACACACGCCCACCCCAGATGAGCTGGTAGGGGGATGGTGTACACGCTAGTTAAGGTTTACTTGGCAGACACAGAGGCAGTATATAAGCCAGTGGTCGTCGTATGCTGCTGCTCCCAGCATAGTCACGTCTCCTTACTTCCACATACACCATCTACCGTCTAGCCACCCAGGCTCCTGCTGGAAACACACACGCAGATACAAACACACACTCACACAACTGCCCCCAAAAAAGTCAAACACACACATTGTATTAAAAAAGTTATGTAGGTGTTTATATGTATGTAAGAGTGAGTTTAAGTGAGCGTTTGTGTTATGTCTATGTGTTCATGTGTGTTGTTGTAAGAGAAGAGGAAGAGGAAAAGAGGAAGAAATGGGAAGAAAAGAGGAGGAGGAGACGGGTAAGAAGAGGAGGGTGTTAAGTATGAGTAAAGGGACCCACAATACACAACCAGTTTCCACCTTACTCTGTGCATGCTGCCGGCTTGGAAATGTCAGAGTTCACACGGGTCTTTATCCCACTGGCTGCCCGCTGCCTCCCTGCATGCCTGCCTCCCGGTCGGTCTCCCCGGCTGGTTGGTAGTCTCCAGTCTGGCTGCCTGTTTAATTAAATGACGTACTGACTGATCAGCTGACTGGCTTACAGCTTAGTTGGCCGGCTGGCTGACTGACTGCCTGGAAGACTGACATTCTTGCTTGGCAATTGGTTGCTTATTGGTTGCCTGAATTCCTTGGTGGAGGACGTGGTGGGTGGAGGACGTGGTGGGTGGAGGACGTGGTGAGTGGTGGGTGGAAGGCTTGCTGGGTGGTGGATGGAAGACTTAATGGGTGGTAGGTGGAAGGCTTGCTGAGTGGTGGATGGAAGGCTTTCTTGGTTAACGTATTGGTTTACATATCGATTGCAGGCCGACCAGCTGACAGGCGGAATATCTTTATGAGGTATCAGCAGATTGGATGGACTTGTAAGCGACTGGCTCACCGCTCACCTGACACTCTGGTAGGATGAAAACCCAGGGTCGAGGTCCAGAGGTTCGCTTGTTTATTTTCCCTTAATTGGGCATGAAAAAATAAATCTAATTACAGTAGAATTTCGCTGTGTAAGTTCGACAACATTTTGGCTCGTTCTCTAAGTATTCTAGCCAGCCAGTTTTCACATCAGGCAAAAGGAAATTTAACATTAGAATTTTTTGAGAATCGACGTTTGTGTTGGATTTTCAGCGAGTTGAATTGATAAGTTTTTTTAGCTGCAATTTGAGTAAAAAAAATCAACATCCGATACTTAGAAAAACGCACTTTTTGTCGTAAATTTAGTGAGCCAATTATACCCTCCCTTAAGTCTCTGATTTGTAGGATATTACCCAGGATCCTTAGTGAACCCCGATTCTGTATCCCCTTCATTACCGAGGCTGTGATTTCACCCGACTTAAGTAGCTACTACCTCTGCCTCGCCCGCCTGAGATATTCCTTCAGGTGGTAGACTAAGGAGGCGGGTATGAGGGAAGACGACTGAGGGTGAGCAGATATAAGAGAGAGAGATATGTGTATATCTGACTAACTCATCAAAAATAAACATAACGCAAGTACTTAAAAAATCTATACTTGATACATTTGGGAGTTTTTTTTGTGTCCATCATCAGTTGATATAAAAACTGGCCTGCATGTAGGAACGATCATATATTTAATCACAGGACAAACTATACGCAATAACAAAAATTTATCACTATTTAACAAAATCACGTTGCTTTTTAGAGATTAATTGACGATTGTCCCTTTTAGTGTGACTTACCGAAGATGCATATTGTAGGTTACACTAAATAGGGATAACTATTTGTTTTATTTACGCTTACCATCATAATATAGTTAAATTATACCTAAAATAGGTTAGGTAATGCTAGGTTTGGTTAGATTATATAATGAAGCTACTTAGTTATATATTTAGTTTTAATGTGTTGGAATAGTGGAATTATTAACCTTGTTACGTGCTTAAAGACCTTAGTTGTTGAAGTGCAGTAATAACATTATAACAACACCAACTTAAAAGAACGTCTATGGCCAATCAGAAGTTTCCAAAATAAAGATACACAGTGAAGTGGTCGTTAATCGGTAATTATATATATGGTGTGTAATTTGGTGGAATTATTCTCTCAGTGGAATAATTCAGCCTATTGAAAACTATGGAAAATACTCAACATCTCACCGAGTTTAGCATCGATATAATGCTAAACTCGGACACTTTTTCACTATTATTATTATTTTTGGGTGTAGTTAGTCAGTCCATTATCCACCTGTCATGACCTGGCTGATGGGTGTTTTCTTCCAAGCATCTGAGGGAGTATTTTTTTTATCGCTTTACATCTGTTTCACCACAATCATCTGCTGTATAACGAGGTATCATATTATTGAATGTGACACTGTCAAAGACTTCAGGCCACCTGGCTGATTGTATCGTGAACTTTGTAATTACTACATTGAATCGAGGGTGCTTGAGGACATTCTTGCTGTTTATCCCAAATTTGCTAGCCCACACTGATTAGTCTTCAATTAGAATATGACGTCCAATGTATATGAACCACTGTCTTGCATGGCAGCGAACAGTGACATCACCCACATGTCTCCGACCTATATATACTGCTAATGAATGTGATGTATTTCTTTGTGTACGAACCTCTGTCCTGAATGGCAGTGAACAGTGACATTACCCACACGACACTGACCTATATATACTGCTAATGAATATGATGTATTTCTTTGTGTAGAACCTCTGTCCTGCATGGCAGTGAACAGTGACATTACCCATGAATCTGATCTCTCTCTCTCTCTCTCTCTCTCTCTCTCTCTCTCTCTCTCTCTCTCTCTCTCTCTCTCTCTCTCTCTCTCTCTCTCTCTCTCTCTCTCTCTCTCTCTCTCTCTCTCTCTCTCTATATATATATATATATATATATAGCTGTTAATGAATGTTGTATTTCTTTGTGTTTGAACCTTTGTCCTGCGTGGCAGTGAGAAGTGATACCACCCTCAGTGTCAAGACCTTACTGAATTACTCAGAATAGGCAAACTGTACTACAAGCTTTGCTAATAAATTTGTTAAACTAAAAAACTAACTTTATATACCTCTGTTCTGCATTACATTACACATCAGAGACAATCAGATACAATGTGCTATACATAAGCTATGCATTACACTGTTCCGAGGAGTACTTATTACCACTATGCATTACATGGTTCCTATAGATTAGTTACTATAATCTATGCTATACATCTGATATGCATTATAAAAATCACAGTTAATTATCTTCCACCATATATTTGCTATGCATTACGGTTCACATAAAATAGATATATTATGGTATATATATTTGCTTTATCGTGACTATTTTTTTCCGTGCCGGTATTGGTTCATTACGTAATTATGACTTAATAAGACATAAACAAACAATAGGAGAGGTTAAATGAGCCAGAAAAGTGTAGAGAGGTCAGTGAGCGTGATAGTGGAAGTGAACGTGTGGACGGGCGTGAAAGTGACCAAAAGTGAGAGTGGGCGTAAAAGTGAGTGATATTAAAAGCAATTAACTGTTTAAGTGAGCATGAAAGAGTGGTAAGCGAGGGTAATCGTTAGTGAAAGTGATGATAGACGTGACAGGGAGATGAAAGGCGATAGATAGTGTTTGATTCTAAAATTGAGAGAGGCAGTAAGAGTGATCGTCAAAATGGTGGATTGTGAAATGTGTAAAAGCAGAGCAGGAAATTGAGAAAGTGAAAAATATTGTGAGATTGAGGATGTAAGTGAGGGTAAAATGGGCATAAAAATCACCTGTAAACAAAAGCTAGCGTGAAAATGAGTTATAAGGTGACTGTTCAAATGATCGAGAAAATGAACAAAAGTGAACGCGAGTAGAAATATAAATATGAATGTAAGCAAGAGTGAGGGTGAGAGATAGCATGCAAATCAGTCCTAGTGAACATGAAAGTGATCAATACAGGAAAGTGAGTGTGACAGGTGAGCGTGAAGGTGAAGTGTCAACGATAGTGTGAAATTGAGTGCGAGAGCCTTTTGCACGCACGAGTAAGAAAGCGAGAGGGATCATGAGTGGGTGTAAAAGCGTAAGTGAGAATAAGATGATCGTGTGAAAGTGAGTGTGATATGAGTGAGAGTGAGACAGAGTGAATGAAAATGGTTGTGGGTTGAAAGTATAAAGATGAGTGTTGGAAATCGCTCTACGGCAGTAATAGAGTACATACTTTTCAACATGCACAGTATGATATAATGATTCAAGTTAAAGTTATAAACTGGTGTGTGTGTGCTCTCTCTCTCTCTCTCTCTCTCTCTCTCTCTCTCTCTCTCTCTCAGACACACACACGATAAAACATATGGGAAGTCTGTGGTGGTAATGAAAACACCAGCACATAAAGGGTTCCGTAATTAAAAAGAACTCATATAGTGTATAAGTTCCCACCAAAAAAACGGAGGTAAACATTACCACCCCGTCGGGAATAAAGACAGACGATATAGGTAGGGAAAAAATGGCAGAATAATGAACGGAGTATAGTACAGTATATGAAATTCCGTGCACTAGAGGTTCCGTTCATCATTGTGTTATGGTGAATCAATACGTGGCCTAACACAGAGCACTGAGTGACGTACGACAGCATCTCACTTCCAATTCACTTGTTCTAGACATAGATAAATGTTGACATCTGCCAAAATGGTATGAGAGCAGTAGAAACAGTTCACATACCAACGGCAAATCAGGCGACCAATCCCGTTTTGTTTTCCGCTTCAAAACACTCTTATGTCACGAATAGAACCGATTCATAATTTTATCGACACGATTAATTCAAAGTTCTAACGCCAATTTAAACTTTACTTCAGTGAACAAATGTTAAAATCACACATTGGCGACATTACAAAAAAAAAATACGCAACCGACAGTAAAATAGGTAGAGGTTCCCCCGGGAAGCTCACGAACGGGGAATCCCCTATAAAAATGTCTTTTGAAATCGGGGAATCGTATTTTCCAGCCCAGTGAATAGGATGATGGAAATTTGAATCAACCCTGGCAACAAGATACACACACGCATTGTTGTCTCTCTCTACAGTAAATCAAACTTCGTAATTCTGCAACAAAATTCCCTGAAAATTATATTATAAAAAATGCCATGTGTGTGTGTGTGTGTGTGTGTGTGTGTGTATGTCATTGCGAGGTAAGGCTATAAGTTGGGTCACAGACATTTTGTTAAAGTGGTAGAGATCAATAGTGAACACAGGAGACACTTAGTAGTCTAACAGAGTTGTGTCTAGTGAAAACGGGAAACGTGTTCTGGATATTGTAGTATTACGGAATATCTTAACAGGATATATTCTCAGCAGTAACGCAGTTATATTTTCACTTCGTTACTAACTCACCCATTCACTGACCGAGAAAATTGACTAGTTAATATAAGCTTCTTGGACTGAAGTAAACTAAATTAAAATAAACTTAATTTAGCTGTGGCTCGGTTTTTGACGTGACTTTAGTCATTGACGGATTGTTACTCTTTAACTGTAGTATAAACATAGTGGAGGTCATTTCCGGATTCGTTACACAGTGTCTCACCTCGTGACTCGAATAAGTAACTACATAATACATGTTTGTGAGTGTATGAGTGCATGTATTTTAATTATTTTTATCTTTTACGGGGAATAGCCCACCCGGGCACAGGTCATCGACCCACAACGGGGCCTAAGGGGCGAAAAAATGAGAGTAAAAAGAAATTAAAAATAGAAGAGAAATGGACTATATTAATCTACACCACGAAGATACCAGAAAACCAGCTTTCGGAAATGAGACAGATTGTAAGAGCATGGAAACACAGATGAAGGCAGAGCATTCCACATTTTGGCTGTGTGAGGAAAGAAGGAGGTACTATAACGGGTTATTCTTGTGTGACCGACATCCACAGAGAAACGGTGGGCACCGCGGGCAAGACGAGTGTTACGAGCCCACGGCCTTGCCGGCGGTACACAGGATGCCAAATCCGCCGAACATTGCCCGTTAAAGTATCTGTAAAAGAGAGAATGTATGTATGTCCACCAGTAACTGAGAACCTGGATGTTAATCGATTTGCGGATCGTGTTCTGGGGTAATGGTTAGCCAGTGCAGTTGGCGAGTTGTCCGGTCTTCTCGGACTATTCCTTGGCACTGGATCATGCAACTCGTTAACTTAGGATGCGGTTGTTGTGTTGGCGACAGTTTCTGCACCTTAAACAAATTCACGTCTATGTGGTCCTATCGCCAGCCAACCTCAAACACTAGGGGCAACCATTATATGTGTGTGTGTGTGTGTGTGTGTGTGTGTGTGTGTGTGTAAGTGTGTGTGGTGTGTGTGTGTATGTGTATGTGTGTGTGTGTGTGGGTGTGGTGTGTGTCGAAGAGACCTGTTGACACAACGTGGGTAATTTTTTTTTCTAGTCAAACTGTCATTTCAGCAAACATTAGTAAATTAATGAGAGAAGTCATAATTATTTGAAAATATTAAATCCACAAATTACACCACATGTCTTTAAACTTCTTGAGACAGATACAATACTGTGAGTAACTGTCAGAGTGGTGGCATCTCATCAGAACATGGTGAGGTCACAGTCTGTGTCAATACATCAAAGCATAAACAAACTGCTTACAATACAATACTGTTATAATCTCTCTGGTACTTATGCCTATGAATACCTTTATGTAAGACATTAAGAGCCTGGCAGCTCCCAGGACCGGCTCATCATCGCCGGAAATTAATCTGTCTCTACAAGGAAGCTCCTGCAGCACTCTGTTGCCTCCTCCATTTTTCTTCCCCAGTCTTACCCTCATCATTATTCTCATTATCCTCCCACTGGCCTCTTCTCCTGCCCCAGGTGCCTCGTCCTCCTCAATATGATCTTGCGCCCGTCAGCCGTTACTCCACCACTAGTTTTGATTATTCTTCCCTCCTCTTACTCTTTCATTTCTGAGGATCAGGAGGAGTGTCAACAATATTCTAGATAAAAACACCGGTACCAAAGTGTCAACCCTTCCTCCGTAGTAACACTGGCCCTCTATGACAGCATCGTCTCTTCCTGTCAACGTTAAACCCAAGAAAGATAATATTGGTCTTTCTCATAACCAAACTCAACTCCCTCTTCTAATATTACCTTTAAAACTGCCTTGGCCTGGTCATATCGCGTCGCATCCCTGAGTTTACATCATCCCCAAGAGAACACCTTTAACCCACGAGTCAAAATATATGCCTCGTGTGAAATCCAGATTCTCTTGTCAGTATCAGGTCATCGTGCCGACACCAGAGCCTACAAGGCAACACCAGTCATTCTAACCAACACGAGTGTGTTATGGCACCCAAAATCCTGAACCAAAAGGAGCACCAAGTGTTGGTACTGATTCCCTGTGAACAACAGCGTCTCGTGCGTTATAACACAAACTCCCCAAGATACCACTAACACAGCTAAAATAAGACAACATTAACTCCTTCCTGACAATATTGTTAATGATATTATCAACATCAACGAACATCGCATGTCAGTATTCTCTAGTACCAACACCAACAGCCGCGCTCCTCGACGTCAAAATTTAACACCCGTTTAACAATATTGGTTCCCTTCAGTGATGTAGGTCTCGAGGCCGGTCTCTGCCTCGGTCTTGGTCTTGGCCTCGGACTTAGTGGTCTCGACTACATTTCTAGTTCCCATTAACATTACAGCAGTCTCCTGTGTCAGTATTAGTTCTCCGTACCAGAGGTAAACACAGGAGCCACCGCCAGCCCTTTTGCGCCAATGCTATTCTCACGGACCAATACCAGGCCACTTTGCCGACACCAGCGTCCCGTGACACCCAGTTGAGTCTGTTCTGCCTCACAGGAACAACCATCAATCTTTCATATCCCAGTCGAGTTCATTTCGATATTGGGGCATTATCGCTCCTCCTCTGTATCACATGTTCTCACCAAACTTTCTGGTGCTCTCTTTTTTAATATCCCGCAGTCACATATACCTTCTCTCTTCCTCTTCATTTGGATCACTTCCTCCTTGTTTTAATAACACTGTAATCACATTTTCCTTTTCCTCGTCCGTCATTTACCTTTACTATTATTCCCGGTTATTGTGCATGCTAGTGTCTGTCTCGGTCTCACTCTCCTCCATTACCACCCCCCCCCTCTTCCCTCTATCTGCAACGCCGTGTTCCTTCTGCCCCGTGGCCCTGGCTTCCTACCGTCTCCTGCAGGCTTGTCCTTCCCCTTTAACCTTCCTGTTGTACCCCACTCAGGAGCCTCTCCCCGTCTACGTCATCTCTCCTATTTTTATCACCGACTCCTACATATTACCTATTCCATTCACAATCATTTCATATTTCTAGCTTTTTAACGTTCATAAGTCCTCCTCCTTCCTTCTTTTTCTTATCATTATTCCCTGTTTATCATTTTACCACTGACTCACTGCTGCCTTCTTTCCTCC
>NW_024742272.1:0-34531 GCF_018991925.1 Homarus americanus | reverse complement strand
ATCCCAGGTACAGCTCCTGGCATCCCAGGTGCACCTCTGACACTCCTTGTGCACCTCTGGAAACTCCAGGTGCACCTCTGACACTCCCAGGTGCTCTACTGAGCATTCCCTGGTACACCTCTGACACTCCCAGGTACCCGATCCAACACTCTGAATACACCACTGACCTCCAGGTACATCTCTGACACCCTCAGGTACACCTCTGACACTCCCAGGTACACCTCCTGACACTCCCAGGTACACCTTTGATACTCCCAGGTACACCTCTGAGGCACTCCTAGGTACACCTCTGACATTCCTGAGGCCTCCCCTGTCACTCCCCTGATATACCTCCTAACTCTCCAGGTACACCGCTGACACTCCCAGGTACACCGCTGACACTACCAGGTACACCTCAGACACAGCCAGGTGCCTCCAGACACTGCCAGGTGCACCTCCGGACACTCGCAGATTACACCTCCAGACCTCCAAAGTGCATCTCTGACACTCCCCAAGTGCCTCTGACACTCCCAGGCACACCTCTGACACTCCCAGGTACACCTCCAGACACTCCAGTGCACCGCTGACACTCCCAGGTACACCTCTGAGCCTCCCCAAGTACACCTCCGACACTCCCAGGTACACCTCCGACGCTCCCAGGCACACCCCTCCAGAACACTCCCAAGGTACACTTTTCACGCTCCCAGGTACCCTCCGACCTCCCAGGTACAATCCAGAAACTCCCAGGTGCCTCCGATGCTCCTAGGTACCCTCTGAAGGCACTCCCAGGTGCACTTCTGACACTCTTAAGGTATTCCTCTGACCTCCCTAGTACACCTCCTGACACTCCAAGGTACATCTCAGACACTCCCCTTACACCTCGGACACTCCCAGGTGCCTCTTTCCTCCCTGGTTCTCCCTGACACTCCCAGGCACACCTCCAAGACACTCCTAGGTACATCTGTATCACCTCCCAGGTGAGATCCTGTGACACTTCCTGGTACTTCTCTATTGACACTCAGGTACACCTCAGACACTCCCAGGTACACCTCAGACACTCCCTAGGTACACCTCCAGACACTCCCAGGCACTCAGGCCTCCGTATGCACCTCCGACCTCCCAGGTACACCTCCTGACACTCCAGGTACTCCACTGACATTCCCTGGTACACCTCCTGACACTCCCAGGTACACGTCAACACTCCCAGATGCACCTCTGACCTCCCAGGTGCATCTCTGACACTGCCAGATACACCCCAGACCTCCCAAGTACACTTCTCACACTCCCAAGTACACCTCCGACACTCCCCAGGTGCAGCTCTGACAATCCAGGTGCAGCTCTGGCCTCCCAGGTACACCTCTGACACTCCCTGGTACCTCTGAAACTCCCAGGTACACCTCTGGCCTCCCAGGTACTCTACTGACATTCCTGGTACACCTCTGACACTCCCAGGTACACGTCCGGCACCTCCCAGATACAACACACTGAAAGCACACCAGGTACATCTCTGACACTCTCAGGTACACCTCCTGACCTCCCAGGTACACCTCCTGGCCTCCCAGGTACACCTTTGATACTCCCAGGTACACCTCTGACACTCCTGGGGTACACCTCTGACATTCCTAGGTGCTCCTGTCACTCCTGATGTACCTCTAACTCTCCCAGATTGCACCTGCGCCTGACGCCTCCCAGGTACACCGCTGACCTACCAGGTGCACCTCAGACACAGCCAGTGCACCTCAGACACTGCCAGGAGTACACCTCCAGACACTCGCAGGTACACCTCAGACACTCCAAAGGTGCACCTCAGCCTCCCAAGTGCACCTCTGACACTCCCAGGCACACCTCTGAAAGCACTCCCAGGTACACCTCAGACACTCCCAGGTACACCACTGACCTCCCCAGGTACACCTCTGACCTCCCCAAGTACACCTCCGACACTCAGGTGCACCTCCGACACTCCCAGGCGCACCTGCGACCTCCCCGGGTGCACTTTTCCGCTCCCAGGTGCCCCTCCGACACTCCCAGGTACAGCTCCAGAAACTCCCAGGTATGCCTCCGATGCTCCTAGGTACCCTCTGACACTCCCAGGCACGCTTCTGACACTCCTGGAGTACATTCTCTGACACTCCTAGTACACCTCTGACACTCCCAGGTGTGCATCAGACCTCCCCTTACACCTCAGACACTCCCAGGTACACCTCGCCACTCCCTGGTTCTCCCCAGCCTCCCCAGGCACACCTCAGACACTCCTAGGTACATCTATCACTCCAGGTACCATGACACTTCCTGGTGCTTCTCCTGAGCACTCCCAGCAGGTGCACCTCAGACCTCCCAGGTGCACCTCAGACCCCACTCCTATAGGTACACCTCAGACACTCTGGGCACCTCTGGAGACGCTCCATGTACACCTCCGGCACTCCAGTTACACCTCTGACCTCCAGGTGCTCCACTGACCTCCCTGGTACACCCTGACCTCCCAGGTACACCTCCTGACCTCCCAGGTGCTCCACTGACCTCCCCAGGTACACCTCCAGACACTCCCAGGTACCCAGACACTCCCAGGTACACACCCCAAAGACACTCCCAGGTGCACCTCCTGACAGTCCCAGGTACACCTCTGACCTCCCATTTACTACACTGATGTTCCCTGGTGCACCTCTGGCACTCCCAGGTACGTCCAACACTCCCAGATATACCTCCTGACACTCTCCAGGTGCTTAATCTCTGACCTCCCAGGTACACCTCTGACACTCCCAGCAGGTGCACATCTGACACTCCCAGGTACCTCTGTTGCTCCCAGGTGTGCCACACTCTGACACTCCCAGACACCTCCGATGCTCCAGGTGCACCTCCGATACTCCCAGGTACAGCTCTGACACTCCCAGGTACTCCTCTGACCTCATTGGTTCACCTCTATGACTCCCGCACCTCTGTGACTCCCTGGTACACCTCCGATACTCCCAGGCTTCACTGACACTCCCTGGTATTCTTCGAGCATTTCAGGTACTCCTCTGATACTCCCAGGTACACCTCCTGATACTCCCAGGTGCACCTCTGGCGCTCCCGGGTTGCGCCTGGGACACTCCCAGGTACAGCTCCGACACTCCCAGGTAAACCTCCAGATGCTCCTGGTTACCTCTGACACTCCCAGGTTGCCTCAGGCACTCCTAGGGTACCTCTCACACTCCAATGTGCATCTCCTCCCAGGGCCTGTGCCTCCCCTGGTACTTCTCTGAGCCTCCCAGGTTCACCTCAGACACTCCCATGTACACCTCAGACACTCCCAGGTACACCTCCTGGCCTGCCAGGCACACCTCTGACCTCCCAGGTACACCATGACACTGCCAGGTACACCTCTGACACTCCCATGCACCTCCTGACACTCCCAGGTACACCCCTGGCCTCCCAGGTACTCCACTGGCACTCCCTGGTGCACCTCTGACCTCCCAGGTGCACCCCAGACACTCCCAGTGCACCCTGACCCTCCCAGTTGCACCTGCATCCCAGGTACCCCCTCGACACTCCCAGGTGCACCTCTGACACTCCCAGGGTGCAGCTCTGACCTCCCAGATTGCACCTCTGACCTCCCAGGTACCTCTGAAACTCCCAGGTACACCTCTGACCTCCCAGGTACACTCTGGCACTCCCAGGTGCTCTACTGACATTCCTGGTAGACACTCCCATGTATGTCTCAGACCCTCCCAGGTACACCTCTGACACTGCCAGGCACCTCTGACACTCCCAGGTACACCGCTGACACTGCCAGGTACAACTCTGACACTCCTTGTACACCTCCAGCCTCCCAGGTACACCCGTGACACTCCAGGTACTCCACTGCCTCCTGGTACCTCTGACCTCCCAGGTACACCCCAGACACTCCCAGGTACCCCAGACACTCCCAAGTACACTTCTCACACTCAAAGTACCTCCGACCCTCCCAGGTACCTCTGACACTCCCAGGTACCTCTGTGGTGACCTCTGACCTCCCAGGTACACCTCGGCTCCCAGGTACCTCTGACACTCCCAGGTGCTCTACTGACATTCCTGGTACCTCTGACACTCCCAGGTGCCGTCCAACACTCCCAGGTACACCTCTGAAACTCCCAGGTACACCTCCCAGCCTCTGGTACTCTACTAATTCCTGGTACACCTCAGACACTGCCAGGTACCTCAGACACTCATGATACCTCAGACACTCCAAGGTGCTTTGACACTCAGTGCACCTCTGACACTCCCAGGCATGCCTCTGTGCTCCCAGGTGCACCTCAGACACTCCCAGGTACACGCTGACCTCCCAAGTACACCGCTGACACTACCAGTGCCACCTCATACACAGCCAGGTACACCTCAGACACTACCAGGTACACCTCGAGAGGTACACCCTCAGACACTGCCAGGTACACCTCAGACACTCTCGGTGCACCTCTCACCTCCCAGGTACTCCTGTGACACTCCCTGGTACTTCTCTGACACTCCCAGGTACACCTCAGACACTCCCAGGTACACCTCAGAGCCTCCTAGGTACACCTCAGACATTCCCAGGCACACCTCTGGCCTCCCAGTTACCCGCTGACCTGCCAGGTACACCTCTGACAATCCCTGTACACCTCCGACACTCCCAGGTACACCTCTGACACTCCGGCACTCCTGGCACTCCCTGGTACACCCCTGACATTCCCAGGTACACCTCCGTTAATCCACTTCTGACACTCCTTGGTTCTCCACTGACATTCCCTGGTACACCTCTGACACTCCCAGGTACCGTCCACACTCCCAGATGCACCTCTGCAGCCTCCCAGGTACATCTCTGGCACTCCCAGGTCACCTGTGACACTCCCAGGTACACCTGTGGCACTCCAGGTACATCGATACTCCCAGGTACACCTCTGACACTCCTAGGTACTCTCTCCACTCACTGATACACATCTAACACTCCCAGGTGCACCTCTGACACTCCCAGGTACACCGCTGACACTGCCAGGTACACCTCCAGACACTGCGGTACACCTCCAGACACTGCGGTACACCTCAGACACTCCCAGGTACACCTCAGACACTCCAGGTGCACCTCTGACCTCCCAAATGCACCTCTGACACTCCCAGGTACACGCTGACCTCCCAGGTACACCTCTGCCTCCCAAGTACCACCTCTGACACTTCCAGGTACCTCGAACCTCCCAGGTACACCTCCGACACTCCCAGGTACCTTCTTACTCCCAGGTACACCTCAACACTCCCAGGTACACCTCTGACACTCCCACCTCTGACCTTCCAGGTACACTCTGACACTCCCATGCACCTCTGGCCTCCCACGGCCACCTCTGACCTCCCAGGTACACCACTGGCCTCCCAATTACACCGCTGACACTGCCAGGTACACCTCAAACACTGCCAGGTACACCTCAGAAGCTGCCAGGTACACCTCAGGCATCCCACGTACACCTCAATCACTCCAAGGTGCACCTCTGGCACCCAAGTGCACCTCTGACCTCCCAGGCACCTCTGACCTCCCAGGTACACCTCAGACACTCCCAGGTACACCGCTGACACTCCCAGGTACACCTCTGACACTCTCAAAGTCACCTCCTGGCACTCCCAGGTACACCTCCGACACTCCCAGGTACCTCCGACCTCCCAGGTACTCTCGGCCTCCCAGGTACACCTCTGACACTCAAGGTGCACCTCGGCCTCCCAGGTACCTCTGACCTCCAGGCTCCACTGACATTCCTGGTACACCTCTGACACTCCCAGGTGCCGTCAGACACTCCCAGATACACCTCTGACACTCCAGGTACATCTCTGGCCACTCAGGTACACCTCTGACCTGCCAGATACACCTCTGACAATCCATGCTCCTGTGACACTTCCAGGTACCTCCCGACTCCCAGGTACACCTCTGCTCTTCGGTATTCCTCTGACACTCCTGGTACACCTCTGGCCTCCCAGGTACACCTCGGCACTCCCAGGTACACCTCTGACACTCCCAGGAACTCCACTGACATTCCTGGTACACCTCTGGCCTCCCAGGTACACGTCCTTCACTCCCAGATACTCTGACACTCCCAGGTACATCTCTGACACTGCCAGATACACCCAGACACTCCCAAGTACACTTCTCCCACCTAGTACACCTCCGCCTCCCAGGTACCTCTGCCTCCCCCAGCAATCCCAGGCACAGCTCTGGCACTCCCAGGTACACCTCTGACACTCCCTTGTACACCTCTCTGAAACTCCCAGGTACACCTCCTGACACTCCCAGGTACTCTGCTGACATTCCCTGGTGCACCTCTGGCCTCCCCAGGTACACGTCCAACACTCCCAGATACCACTGAAGCACTCCAGGTGCATCTCCTGACACTCTCAGGTACCTCTGACACTCCCAGGTACACCTCTGACACTCCAGGTACACCTTTGATACTCCAGGTACACCTCTGACACTCCTAGGTACCTCTACAACATTCCCTAGGTACTCCCCTGTCTCCTGATATACCTCTAACTCTCCCAGGTACACCGCCCAACACTCCCAGGTACACGCTTGGCTTTTCTGAAGTACCTCAGACACAGCCAGGTACCTCAGGCTTGCTGCCAGGTACACCTCCAGACACTCGCAGGTACCTCTCAAGACACTCCAAGGTGCACCTCTGACGCTCCCCAAGTGCACCTCCTGACACTCCCAGGCACACCTCTGACACTCCCAGGTGCACCTCAGCACTCCCAGGTACACCATGACACTCCCAGGTACACCTCTGACACTCCCAAGTACACCTCCACCGACACTCCCAGGTTACACCTCCGGCCTCCAGGCACACCTCCGGCCTCCCAGGTGCACTTTCACGCTCCCAGGTGCCCTCCGACACTCCCAGGTACAACTCCAGAAACTCCCAGGTATACCTCCAGGCCTCCTGGGTACCCCTCTGACACTCCCAGGCCACACTTCTGACACTCTTAGGTATTCCTCTGACTTGCTCCCCTAGTACACCTCTGACCTCCCAGGTACATCTCAGGCCTCCCCTTACACCTCAGACACTCCCAGGTACACCTCTTTCACTCCTTGGTTCTGCTCCCCCAGCACTCCCAGGCACACCTCCACACTCCCTAGGCCACATCTATCCACACTCCCAGAGTAGTCCTGTGACACTTCCTGAGTACTTCTCCCAACACTCCCAGGTACACCTCAGGCCTCCCAGGTACACCTCAGACATAAATTTTTACCTCCAGACCTCCCAGGCACACCTCTGACACTCATGTACACCTCCGGCACTCCCAGGTACACCTCTGACACTCCCAGGTGCTCCTGGCATTCCCTGGTACACCTCCTGACCTCCTGGGTACACGTCCAACACTCCCAGATACACCTCTGACACTCCCAGGTACATCTCTGACACTGCCAGATACACCCCAGACACTCCCAAGTACACTTCTCACACTCCCAGGCCTCCGACACTCCCAGGTACACCTCTGACAATCCCAGGTACAGCTCTGGCACTCCCAGGTACACCTCTGACACTCCCTGGTACACCTCTGAAACTCCCAGGTACACCTCTCCCCCAGCCTCCCCAGGTACTCTGCTGACATTCCCTGGTGCACCTCTGACCTCCCAGGTACACGTCCAACACTCCCAGATACAACACCCCAGCACACCCAGGTACATCTCTGACACTCTCAGGTACACCTCTGTGACACTCCCAGGTACCTCTGACATTCCCAGGGTACACACACCTTTGATGCTCCCAGGTACACACCTCTGACACTCCTAGGTACACCCCTCCTGACATTCCTAGGTACTCCCTGTCACTCCCTGATGTACCTCTAACTCTCCCAGGTACACCACCCCGGCACTCCCAGGTACACCGCTGACACTACCAGGTACACCTCAGACTGTCAGGTAAACCTCCAGAGCACTACCAGAGTACCCTCGAACACTCGCAGGTACACCTCAGACACTCCAAAATTGCACCTCTGGCTTGCTCCCAAGTGCACCTCTGACACTCCCAGGCACACACTCTGGCACTCCCAGGTACACCTCCAGGCACTCCTGGTACACCACTTCAACCTCCCATTTTACCTCTGACACTCCCAAGTACACCTCCCGACACTCCCAGGTACCTCCGACACTCCCAGGTACACTTTTCACGCTCCCAGGTACCCCTCAAGCACTCCCATTTCAACTCCAGAAACTCCCAGGTATGCCTCCGATGCTCCTAGGTACCCTCCCCTGACACTCCAGGCACACACTTCTGACACTCCCTGGGTATTCCTCTGACACTCCCTAATTACACCTCTGACCTCCCAGGTACATCAGACCTCCCCCTTACACCTCAGACACTCCCAGGTACACCTCTTTCCTCCTGGTTTCTCCCCAACCTCCCAGGCACACCTCAGGAGCACTCCTAGGTACATCTATCACACTCCCAGGTAGTCCTGTGACACTTCCTGGTACTTCTCAGCCTCCCAGGTACACCTCCAGGCCTCCCAGGTACCTCCAGACACTCCTAGGTACCTCAGACACTCCCAGGCACACCTCTGACACTCCCATGTACACCTCCGGCTTGCTCCCAGGTACACCTCTGGCACTCCCAGGTACTCCACTGGCACTCCCTGGTACCTGTTGCTCCCAGGTACACCTCTGACCTCCCAGAGACTCCCACTGACACTCCCAGGTACACCTCAGGCACTCCCAGGTACACCCCAGACTGCTCCCAGGTACACCCCAGACACTCCCAGGTACACCTCTGACGGTCCCAGTACACCTCTGACACTCCCATTTACTACACTGATGTTCCTGGTACACCTCTGGCACTCCAGGGTGCACGTCAACCTCCCAGACCTCCTCTGACACTCTCCAGGTATATCTCCCAACGCCTCCCAGTACACCTCTGACACTCCCAGGTACACATCTGGCCTCCCAGAGTACCTCTGTTGCTCCCAGGTACACCTCTGGCTCCCAGGCCCTCCGGCCTCCAGGTACACCTCCGATACTCCCAGGTACAACTCTGGCCTCCCAGGTACTCCTCGGCCTCATTAGTTTCACCTCTATGACTCCCATGTGCCTCAGCTCTCCTGGTACCTCCCGTACTCCCAGGTACTTCACTGACACTCCTGGTATTCTTCTGACATTCCCAGGTACTCCTCTGATACTCCCAGGTACCTCTGATGCTCCAGGTGCACCTACAACACTCCCAGGGCCGCCTGAGACACTCCCAGAGTACAACTCCGACACTCCCCAGGTAAACCTCCCGTCTCCTGGTTACACTGGCCTCCCAGGTACCCACCTCAGACACTCTGGGTACACCTCTCACACTCCAATGTACATCTCTCACCTCCCAGGTACTCCTGTGACCTCCCTGGGTACACCTCCGACACTCCCAGGTACACCTCTGACACTCCCAGGTACAGCTCTGACACTCCCAGGTACACCTCTGACCTCCCAGGTACACCTCCTGGAAACTCCCAGGTGCACCTCTGAGCACTCCCAGGTGCTCTACGACTGACATTCCTGGTACACCTCTGACACTCCCAGGTACGTCCAACACTCCCAGGTACACCTCTGGAACTCCCAGTGCCTCCCTCAGGCCTCCCAGGTGCTCTACTGACATTCCCTGGTACACCTCAGACACTGCCAGTACACCTCAGACACTCGCAGGTGCACCCTCAGACACTCCAAGGTGCACCTCTGACACTCCCAAGTGCACCTCTGGCCTCCCAGGCACACCTCTGGCCTCCCAGGTGCACCTCAGACATCTCGGTACACCGCTGACACTCCCAAGTACACCGCTGACACTACCAGGTACACCTCAGACACAGCCAGGTACACCTCAGACACTACCAGGTACACCTCAGACACAGCCAGGTACACCTCAGACACTGCCAGGTACACCTCAGACACTCGCAGGTACACCTCTGACACTCCATGTACACCTCCGACACTCCCAGGTACACCCCTGACACTCCCAGGTACTCCACTGACACTCCCTGGTACACCTCGGCCTCCCCAGTGCACCCATACACTCCCAGGTACACCCAGACACTCCCAGGTACACTTCTCACTCTCATAAAGTACACCTCCGACACTCCCAGGTACACCTCTGACACTCCCAGGTACACCTCTGACACTCCCAGGTACACCTCTGACACTCCCAGGTACACCTCTGAAACCTCGCTGACACTCCAGGAATTACCCTGTGACACTGCCAGGTACACCTCAGACACTCCCAGGTGCACCTGTGACACTGCCAGGTACACCTCAGACACCCCCAGGTACACCTCGTGACACCCAAGGTGCACTGCCTGACACCCAGTGCACCTCTTACACTCCCAGGCACACCTCTGACACCTCCCAGGCATGCCCTGTGACACTCCTAGGTACACCGCTGACACTGCCAGGTACACCTCTGGACACTCCCAAGTATTACCTTCTTGACACTCTCAGGTGCACTGGATGCTTGAGGCACCTCCGACACCCTGCAGGAAACTTCTCACTCCCAAGTACACTCCGACATCATCAGGTACACCTCTGACACTCCTGCCTGGCCGACATTTTGAGGTGGCAATTTTGAGCATTTTGTATACTTTGTATATTTTGTGTATATTTTTACTTTGTGTATACGTATGACATTTTGTATAATTTTGGATACTTTGTGTATAATGTTGATAATGCATATATTTGACATTTTGTATACTGTTGATACTTTGTGTATACTTTTGAGCATGGGTATTTACTGTTGTTTCTTTGTATAATTTTGATACTTTAGGTGTATGTCTGAGGCCGTATTTTTAAGGCCTGCAAAAGGTTTTACCGTGTACTTTATAAGGCCGTTATACGTTTTGCACCGCAAAATGTCATGGCCTCAAAAGTGAGCCTCCTGCCCCTGGGCTGCTCTGTGTGCTAAGTGCCTATAGCCTCCTTGTGATATACTTTGACAGCCCCTGTGTGCTGGCCTCAAAAAGGCTCATAGGCATGCAGCAAAAGTGTGCTTCTGTATACTCTTGCGCCTTTACAAGTATTCTTTCTTATAATTTTATGTGTACTTCGGAGGTAAGCCTCTGTGTGTGCTGCCTTTGAGCCTTTTCCCTAACCCCCGTATACCCTAAAAGGCCTCTATCCCCAAAGCGCGCCTTTGGGCCTCCCCAAAGCAAGGTCACGGGCCACAAAAAGTACCTTCTCTGCTGGTAAGCCTCCCAAAAGTGCCTCCCCTGGCCCAAGTGCCTTCATGGGCCTCCAAAAAGTGTCTCTCCTGAGGCAAGGCCTCCTCAAAGTTTCGCTCTCTCAGTAGGCATACTCTTGACACCTAGGTACTGCTCTTGTCACCCTAGATACACTTTCTAATACTCTGAGGTACACTTTGACACCCCAGGTACACCTCTGACACTGCCAAGTACACCCTGACACTCCCAGGTACAACTCTGACACTCCCAGGTACACCTCCGGATATTCCCAGATACACCTCTGACACTCCCAAGTACATCTGACACCCAGGTGCACCTGACACCCAGGTAAACCTCCGATACCCTAGGTACACCTCTGACACCCCAGTTACACCTCTGACACTCCTCGGTGCTCTCTGACACTCCCTGGACACCTCTGACACTCCCAGGTACACCTCTGAGACTCCCAGGTACACCTCTTTCCTCCTGGTTCTCCCCTGACACTCCCGTGTGCCACCCCAGAAACCCCAGGAACACCCCAGGACACTCCCGTACACCCTGACACTCCTGCAGGCCACTCCCTGTGACACTCCCTGGTGCTGCCTGCCAGACACCCCTGTGCCTGCACATTCTCGTCTGACACTCCCAGGTACACCCCTGTGACACCCTGGTGGCCACCTCTGACACTCCCAGGAACACCTCTGACATCCCAGGCACACCTCTCGGCACTCCCTGTGCTACCGCTGATACTGCCAGGTACACCTCTGGGCCCATGTGCACCTCCGGACACCCCAGGTACAACTCTGACACTCCCAGTACTCCACTGACACTCCCTGGTACACCCTGACACACCCAGGCCACCCCTATACCCCAGGTACACCTCTGACACTCCCATGTACACCCCAGACAGTCCCAGGTACACCCCACACCCCAGGTACACCCCAGACACCTGCGTGCCACCTCTCACACTCGCAGGACACCTGACACTCCCAGGAACACCTCTGACACTCCCAGTGCCTCTGACACTCACAGGTACACCTCTGACACTCACAGGTACACTCCTGACACTCCCAGGTACACCCTCTGACACCCAGGTACACCCCCGGACACTCCCAGGCACACCTCAGACACTGCCAATGGTACCCCAGACACTGCCAGGTTCCACTTTAGACACCCCAGGTACACCTTAGACACTTCAAGGTGCACTCTCTGACACCTGGAAGTGCACTCTGGACACTCCAGGCACACCTCCTGACACTTGTGTGCTACCTAAGACACTTTGTGCACCAAGGATGGGCTGCCAGAGGCAATTCTGACACTCCTAAGTGCTACCTCTGACACTCTTGAGTGTTACCTCTGGATACTCTGTGTGCTACCTCCGACACTCTGTGTACACTTTTGCACTCCTGTGTGGACACCTCCGTCGCTCTGAGGTACACCTCTGACACCCCAGGCACTCCAGCCACCCAGGCACTACCCTCTCACGCTCCCAGGTACAACTCCTGATGCTCAGTGGTGCCACCCCTGACAATCCCAGGTACACCTCTGATATTCTAGGTACTCCTGTCACCCTGATATACTCTAACTTCCCCAGGTACACCGCTGACACTCCCAGGTACACCGCTGACACTGTAAACCCCACACAGCCAGGCACACCTCTCACACCCAATGTACACCTCTCACACCCCAGGTACTCCTGTGACACCCCTGGTACTTCTCTGACACTCCCAGGCACACCTCTGACACTCCCAGGTACACCCTTGGACACTCCCAGGTACACTGATGACACCCCAGGTACACCTCTGGACACTCCCAAGTACACCTCCTGACACTCCCAGGTACACCTCGACACTCCCAGGTACACCTCCGACACTCCGTGGTACACTTCACGCTCTCAGGTACACCACTCCCAGGTACAACTCCGACACTCCTGCATACCTCCGATACTCCTCTGACACTCCCAGGTACACCTCTGGACACACTCCCAGGTATTCCTCTGACACTCCCTAGTACACCTCTGACACCCTCAGGCACACTGAGACACTCCCCTACACCTCGGGACACTCCCATGTACACCTTTCACCCCTGGTTCTCCCCTGACACTTCCAGGCACCCTCAGACACTCCTAGTGCCACCTATCACACCTCCCAGGTACATCTCGCACATCTGTAGGCCTCCTGTGACACTCCTGCACTTTCTGACACTCCCAGGTACACCCTGTGACACTTCGCAGGTACACTTCAGACCCCAGGTACACTCCTGTGACACTCCCAAGCACACCTCTGACACCCATGTACACCTCCGACACTCCCAGGTACACTCTGACACTCCCAGGTACTACACTGACACTCCCTGGTACACCCCTGACACTCGGTGCCACCTCTGACACTCCCAGGTACACCTTGACACTCCCAGTACACCTCAGACACTCCAGGTACACCCCAGACACTCCCAGGTACACCCTCACACCTGCCACACTACACTCCCGGTACACTTCCGACACTTCCAGCACACCTCTCTGAGCATTCCCAGGTACACCTCTGACACTCCCAGGTACACCTCTGACACTCCCAGGTACACCTCTGACACTCCAAGGTACACCTCTGACACTCCATTTACACTGGGACATTCCCTTGTACACTTCTGGCACTCCTAGGCTACGTCCAACACTCCTGAGATATACTCCTTGACACTCCCAGGCACACCTCTGACACTCCCAGGTACACCTCCGATACTCCCAGGTTCACTCTGACACTCCCAGGTACACCTTCACACTCCTCGGTACTCCTTTGTCACTCCCTGATACACCTCTGACACTCCGGTACAATGCTGACATTCAGGACAACACTGGCCCTCCAGGCACACCTCCGACTCCCAGGTGACACCTCCCTGACACTCCCAGGTACACTCACACTCCCAGGTACACCTCCGACACTGCCAGGTACCTTCTGAGCCTCCCAGGTGCACCTCTGACACTCCAAGGTACACCTCTGACACTCCCAGGAACACCTCTGACACTCCCAGGTACACCTCTGACACCCCAGGTACTCACTGACATTCCCTGGTACACCCTGACACTCCCCACATACACCTCTGACACCCCAGGCACACCTCAGACACTCCCAGGTACACATCTGACACCCCTGCACCTCCGACACTCCGGTTCACCTCTGACATTCCCTGGTACACCTCTGACACTCCCAGGTACACTGCTGACACTGCCAGGTATACCTCCGACACTCCTGTGTACACCTCCGACACTCATAGTTACACCTTCTGATACTCCCAGGTGCACCTCCATATTCCCAGGTACACCTCGGTATCTCCTGTACACCTCTTCTGCTCCCAGGTACACCTCTGCTCCCAGGTACACCTTTGAGACTCCTGGACACCTCTGATATGCCAGGTACACCCTGACACTCCTATGTACTCTGTGACACCCCAGGCTACCTCCGACACTCCCAGGTGCCACCTCTGACTCTCCAGGTGTACATCTCTGATATTCAGAGGTACACCTTCCATATTCTCTGTACACATTTGAGACTCGGTACCACTACCACTGGTACACCTCTGACGTTCCCAGTTACACCTCTGACACTCCCAGTTACACCCCTGACACTCTGCGCTGCCCTAAGACACTCCCAGGTACACCTCTGATACTCCCAGGTACACCCCTGACACCCCAGGTACACCTCCGATACCCAGGTACACCTCCGATACTCCCAGGCACAACTGACACCCTAGTACTCCTAACACTCACTGTCACCTCTATGACTCCCATGTACACCCCTGACACTCCCTGGTACACCTCCGATACTCCCAGGTACTCTACTGACACTCCTGGTATTCTTTCTGACATCTCCCAGGTACTTTCTGATACTCCAGGTACACCTTTGATACCTGCTGGCCCTCTGACACCCCAGGGCCTCCTGACACCCCAGGTACAACCTGACACTCCCAGGTAAACCTCTGATACTCCTAGGCACACCTCTGACACTCCAGGACACCTCCAGACACTCCTAGGCACCTCCCCTGACCCCAATGCACACCTCACACCCAGGCACCTGTGACACTCCCTGGTACTTCTGACACTCCCAGGTTCACCTCAGCACTACCAGGCACACCTCAGACCCTCCCAGGTACACCTCTGACACTGCCAGGCACACCTCTGACACTTGGTACACTGCTGACACTGCCAGGCACACCTCTGACACTCCTTGTACACCTCCTGACACTCCCAGGTACACCCCGACACTCCCAGGTACTCCACTGACACTCCTGGTACACCTCTGCACTCCCAGGTACACCTCTAGCACCTCAGGTACACCCTGGACACCCTGTACACACTTCTCTGCACTCCCAGGCACACCTCCGACACTCCCAAGTGCACATCTGACACTCCCATTTGCACCTCTGACACTCCCATGTACAACCTCAGACACTCCCAGGTACACCGCTGACACTCCCAGGTACATTCTGACACTCGCAAGTACACCCTCTGACACTCCTAGTACACTTGACACTCCCGGGTGCACCTCTGACACTCCCATGTGCACCTCTGACACTCCCATTTACAAATCTCCGACACTCCCAGGTAAACCTCCTGATACTCCTAGGTACACCCCTCTGACACTCCGGTGTCACCCCCAGACACTCCTAGGCAGACCTCTCACACTCCAATGTACACCTCTCACACCCTGGCAGCTCCCGTGACACCCCTGGCACTTCTCTGACACCCCAGGTTCACCTCAGACACCCCAGGTATACCTCAGACCCTCCCAGGCACACCCCTGACACTGGGCAGCCTCTGACACTCCCAGGTACACCGCTGACACTGCCAGGTACACCTCTGGACACTCCCTGTACACCTCTGACACTCCCAGGTACACCCCCTGCTCCCCAGGTACTCCACTGACACTCTGGTACACCTCGACACTCCCAGGAACACCTTGTGACACCCCAGTACACCTCTGTGACATTCCTGCTACAATTTTCACCTGGCTACCTCTGATACTCCCAGGTACACCTCTGACACTCCTCAGGTACAGCTCTGACACTCCCAGGTACACTTTCTGACACTCCTAGTGCCACCTCTGAAACTCCCAGGTACACCTCTGACACTCCCAGGTACACTCTACTGACATTCCCTGGTACACCTCTGACACTCCTAGGTACACGTCCAACACTCCCAGATACACCACTGGACACTCCCAGGTGCCATCCCTGACACTCTCAGGTACAGCCTCTGGACACTCCCAGGTACACCTCTGACACTCCCAGGCACACCTCTGACACTCCCAGGTACACCTCTGACACTCCCAGGTACACCTCTGACACCCCAAGTACACCTCTGACATTCCTAGTGTACTCCTGTCACTCCCTGATATACCTCTAACTCTCCCAGGCACACCGCTGACATTCCCTGGTACACCGCTGACACCACCAGGCACACCTCAGACACGCATTACACCCTCAGACACTGCCAGGTACACCTCAGACACCTCGCAGGCACACCTCAGACACCTGCACCTCTGACACTCCTAGGTGCACCTCTGACACTCCCAGGCACACCTTGACACTCCAGTACACCCCTGGACACTCCCAGGTACACCGCTGACACTCCCAAGTACACCTCTGACACTCCCAAGTACACCTCCTGACACTCCCAGGCATGCACCAGACACCTCAGGTACACTTCTGACACTTCCAGGTACACCTCTGATACTCCCAGGCACACCTCTGACACTCCCAGGTACACATCTGGACACCCCAGGTACACCTCTGTTACTCCCAGGTACACCTCTGACACTCCCAGGTACACCTCTGATACTCCCAGGTACACCTGATACCTCCAGGCACGTACCCTTGACACCCCAGGTACTCTCTGACACTCACTGGTTCACCCTTATGACTCCCATGTACACCTCTGACTCTCCCTCTGGTACACCTGATACTCCCAGGTACTTCACTGACACTCCCTGGTATTCTTCTCTGGACATTCCCAGGCCTTCTGATACTCCCAGGTACACCTCTGATACTCCCAGGTACACTCTGACACTCTGGGCCGCCTGACACTCCCAGGTACAACCTGACACTCCCAGGTAAACCTCCGATACTCCTAGTTACACTCTGACACTGACCCCTGCATACCCTAGTACACCTCTCACACTCCAATGTACACCTCTCACACTCCCAGGTACTCCTGTGACACTCCCTGGTACTTTCTGACACTCCCAGGTTCACCTCAGACACTCCCATGTACACCCCTGTGACCCTCCCAGGTACACACCTATGACACTGCCAGGCACACCTCTGACACTCCCAGGCACACCGCTGACACTGCCAGGTACACCTCTGACACCTCTTGTACACCTCCGACACCTCCCAGGTACACCCCCTTGACACCTGCTGCATCACTGACACTCCCTGTACACCTCTGACACTCCCAGGCACACCCCAGACACCCCAGGGCCACCCTGGACACTCCCAAGCACACTTCTCACACTCCCAAGTCACACCTCCGACACTCCAGGTACACCTCTGACACTCCCAGGTACAGCTCTGACACTCCGGCAGGCAACACCTCTGACACTCCCAGGTACACCTCTGAAACTCCCCAGGTACACCTCTGACACTCCCAGGAACTATACTGACATTCCCTGGTACACCTCTGACACTCCCAGGTACACGTCCAACACCCCTGTACACCTCTGAAACCCCAGGCACACCTCTGGACACTCCCCAGGTACTCACTGACATTCCCTGGTACACCCTGGACACTGCCAGGCACACCTCTGACACCTGCAGGCAGCACCTCAGACACCCAAGGTGCACCTCTGACACCCTCAAGTGCACCTCTGACACCCCAGGCACACCTCTGACACCCCAGGTACACCTCCGGACACTCCCAGGCACACCGCTGACACTCCAGGTACACCGCCGACACTCACCAGGCACACCCTGGACACAGCCAGGTACACCTCAGACACTACCAGGTACACCTCAAACACAGCCAGGTACACCTCAGACACTGCCAGGTACACCTCAGACACTCTCGCAGGTACACCTCTGACACTCCATGTACACCCTGACACTCCCAGGCACACCCCTGACACTCCCAGGCACTACCTGACACTCCTGGCACACCTCTGACACTCCCAGGCACACCCCATACACCCCAGGTACACACCAGACACTCCCAGGTACACTTCTCACACTCGCAAGCACACCTACCACCTCCCAGGCACACCTCTGGCACTCCCAGGTACACCTCTAACACTCCCAGGCACACCTCTGACACCCCAGGTACACCTCTGAAACCTCGGTACACCCTGACACCCCAGGTACTCCACTATACCCTGGTACAGCTATGACACTCCTCAGGTACACGTCCACCCCAGATACACCTCTGACACTCCCAGGTACATCTCTGACACTCCCAGGTACACCTCTGACACTCCTGGGTTACACCCCTGACACTCCCAGGCACACATCCGATACTCCGGTACACCCCGTGACACTCCCAGGTACACTTTCACACCCTAGGTACACCTCTGACACTCCTAGGTACTCCTCTGTCACTCCCTGATAAACCTCTAACACTCCCAGGAACACCGCTGACACTCCCAGGAACACCGCTGACACTGCCAGGTACACCCTGCACACTCCCAGGTACACCTCAGACACTGCCAGGCACACCTCAGACACCCCCAGGCACACCCTGAGACACCAAGGTGCACGTCTGACACCTGAAGTGCACCTCTACACTCCCAGGCACACCTCTCTGACACCTCCAGGTACACACCTGGACACCCTGCAGGCACCCCTGACACTGCCAGGTACACCTCTGACACCCTGCACACCTCTGACACTCTCAGGTACACCTCGATACCTGAGGTACACCTCCGACACCCCAGGAAAACTTCTTACACTCCCAGGCACACCCTGACATTCGGTACACCTCTGACACCCCCAGGCATACCTACGACACTCTGAGGCACACCTGACACCCCAGGCACACCCCAGACATTCCCCAGGCACACCACACCCAGGCACACCTACGACACTCCCAGGCACACCTCTGCCACACCCCAGGCACACCGCTGACACCCAAGGCACACCTCTGACACTCCCATGTACACCGCTGACACTCCCAGGTACACCTCCCTGACACTCCCAAGTACTCACTGTCATTCCCTAGTACACCTCTGACACCCTAGGTGCACGTCCTGACACTCCCAGATACACCCTGACACCCCAGGCACATCTCTGACACCCCAGGCACACCTCTGACACTGCCAGGTACACCTCTCACAAAACAGCACTCCTGTGACACTCCCAGGTACACCTCCGACACTCCCAGGTACACCTCTGACACTCCAGGGTACACCTCCGATGTTCCCAGGTACACCTCCGATAATCCCAGGTACACCTCCGATGCTCCCGGCACACCTTGAGACTCCAAGGTACCCACTGACACTCCCTGGTACACCTCTGACATTCCCAGTTACACCTCTGACACCCCAGTTACACCGCTGACACTACCAGGTACACCTCTGACACTCCCAGGTACACCCCTGACACTCCATGTACACCTCTGACACTCCCAGGTACACACCTCTGACACTCCTGGTACACCTCCGATACTCCCAGGGTTCACCTCTGACACCTGGCACACCCTGACACTCCTAGGTACTGCTCTGTCACTCCCAGATACACTTCTAACACTCCCAGGTACATCTCTGACACCCCAGGTACACCCTGACACTGCCAAGTACACCTCTGACACTCCCAGGTACAACTCTGACACTCCCAGGCACACCTCCGATATTCCCAGATACACCCCTGACACCTCCCAAGTACATCTCCGACACTCCCAGGTGCACCCTGACACCTCCCAGGTAAACCTCCGATACCCTGGGTACACCTCTGACACTCCCAGTTACACCTCTCATGCTCCTCGGGTATTCCTCTGACATCCCTGGTACACCTCTGACACTCCCAGGTACACCTCTGAGACCCCGGTACACCCCTTTCACTCCCTGGTTCTCCCCACACCCCAGGTACACCCCAGAAACTCCCAGGAACACCCAGACACTCCCAGGCACACCTCTGACACTCCCAGGCACACCCTCAGACACTCCTGCACACGCTGACACCCCAGGGCTCCCCTGTGACACCTCGCTGGTACTCTCTTGACACCAGGCACACCTCAGACACTCCCAGGCACACCTCAGACACTCGGAACACCTCTGACACTCCCAGGCACACCTCTGACACTCCCTGGCACACCGCTGATACTGCCAGGTACACCTCTGACACTCCATGTACACCTCCGACACTCCCAGGTACAACTCCTGACACCCCAGGTACTCCACTGACACTCCCTGGTACACCCCTGACACACCCAGGCACACCTCAGACACCCCAGGTACACCTCTGACACTCCCAATGTACACCCCAGACAGTCCCAGGTACACCCCAGACACCCCAGGTACACCCCAGACACTCCCAGGTACACTTCTCACACTCGCAGGGACACCTGACACTCCCAGGAACACCTCTGACACTCCCAGGTACACCTCTGACACTCACAGGCACACTCTTGACACTCACAGGCACACCTCTGACACTCCCAGGTACACCTCTGACACTCCCAGGCACACTTCTGACATCCCAGGTACACCTCAGACACTGCCACGTATATCTCAGACACTGCCAGGTACATCTCAGACACCCCAGGCACACCTCAGACACTCCAAGGTGCACCTCTGACACTCAAAGTGCACCCCCTGACACTCCCAGGCACACCTCTGACACCTGTGGTACACCTAAGACACTCCCGGTACACCGCTGACACTGCCAGCTACACCTCTGACCTCTGACACTCCCTAGTACACCTCTCTGACACTCCTGGTACATCTCAGACACTCCCTACACCGGACACTCCCATGTACACCCTTTCACCCCTGGTTCTCCCCGACACTTCCAGGCACTCCTCAGACAGTCCTAGGTACACCTATCACACTTCCCAGGTACACTTTCACACCTCCAGTGTGTCTTGTATACCCCTGGTATTTCTGACACTTGTACACTCTCAGACACTCGCAGGTACCTACTCTTGTGTACCATTCATGGACACTCCCAAGCACACCTCTGACACTCCATGTACTCTCCGGACACTCCCAGGCCATTCCCTCTGACACTCCCAGGTACCCACTGACACTCCCTGGTGCCACCCCTGACACTTGTGTGCCACCCTCTGACACTCCGGTACACCTTGGACACTCCTGTGTGCCACCTCGGACACTCCCGGGTGCTACCCTGCACACCCCAGGTACACCCCAGACACCCAAGGTACACTTCACACTCCCGGTACACCTCCTGACACTCCCAGGTACACCCTGACACTCCCAGGTACACACCTCTGACACTCCCAGGTACACCCTGACACTCCCAGGTACACCTCTGACACCCAAGGTACACCTCTGACACTCCTATTTACTACACTGACATTCACTTGTACACCTCTGGCACTCCTAGGCTACGCCCAACACTCCTGTGATACCTCTGACACTCCCAGGTCACCTCTGACACCCCAGGACACCTCCGATACTCCCAGGTTCACCTCTGACACTCCCAGGTACACCCTTCTGACACTCCTCGGTACTCCTCTGTCACCCCCTGATACACCTCTAACACTCCCAGGTCACCGCTGACACTCCCAGGTACACCACTGACACTTCCAGGTACACCTCCGACTCCCAGGTACACCTCTGACACTTCCAGGTACACTTCTCACACTCCCGTACACCTCCGACACTGCCAGGCACACCTCTGACACTCCCAGGTGCACCTCTGACACTCCTGTACACCTCTGACACTCCCAGGAACACCTCTGACACTCCCAGGTACACCTCTGACACTCCCAGGTACCCACTGACATTCCCTGCACACCCCTGACACTCACATACACCTCTGACACTCCCAGGTACACCCTGGACACTCCCAGGCCACATCTGACACTCCCAGGTACACTCCTCCGACACTCCTGTGTTCACTCTGACATTCCCTGGTACACCCTGACACTCCCAGGTACACCTGCTGACACTGCCAGGTATACCTCGGACACTCCCAGGTGCACCTCCGACACTCATAGTTGCACCTCTGATACTCCCAGGTACCTCCGGATATTCCCAGGTACACCTCCGTATTCCTGGTACACCTTTTCTGCTCCAGTGTACCTTCTTTGAGACTCCCAGGTAACCTCTGATACTGCCAGGTCACCCCTGACACTCCCAGGTACTCTGTGACACTCCGGTACACCTCTGACACTCCTAGACTTCTGACACTCCTGGGTACATCTCCGATCTTGAGTGCCACCTCCATATTCCCAGGTACACCTTTGAGACTCCCAGGTACTCCACTAACACTCCTGGTACACCTCTGACGTTCCCAGTTACACCTCTGACACTCCCAGTTACACCCCTGACACTCCCTGGTACACCTAAGACACTCCCAGGTACACCTCTGATACTCCCAGGTACACCTCTGACACTCCCAGGTACACCTCCGATACTCCCAGGTACACCTCCGATACTCCCAGGTACAACTCTGACACTCCTAGGTACTCCTCTGACACTCATTGGTTCACCTCTATGACTCCCATGTACACCTCTGACACTCCCTGGTACACCTCCGATACTCCCAGGTACTTCACTGACACTCCCTGGTATTCTTCTGACATTCCCAGGTACTCCTCTGATACTCCCAGGTACACCTCTGATACTCCCAGGTACACCTCTGACACTCCCAGGCCGCCCGACACTCCCAGGTACAACTCCGACACTCCCAGGTAAACCTCCGATACTCCTAGGTACACCTCTGACACTCCCGGGTACACCTCAGACACCTCCTGGGTACACCTCTCACACCCCAGGTACTCCTGTGACACTCCCTGGTACTTTCTGGACACTCTGGTGTCTACCTCAGACACTCCTGCAATTCCTTGCACTCTGGTACCACCTCACACTGCCAGGCACACCTCTGACACTCCCATGTACACCGCTGACACTGCCAGGTACACCTCTGACACTCCTGTGCCACCTCCGACACTCCCAGGTACACCCCTGACACCCAGGTACTCCACTGACACCCCCTGGTACACCTCTAACACTCCCAGGTACACCCCAGACACTCCCAGGTACACTTCTCACACTCCCAGGTACACCTCCGACACTCCCAAGTGCACCTCTGACACTCCCATTTGCACCTCTGACACTCCCATGTACAACTCAGACACTCCCAGGTACACCGCTGACACTCCCAGGTACACCTCTGACACTCGCAAGTACACCTCTGACACTCCCAGGTACACTGACACTCCTGCACCTCTGACACTCCCATTTGCACCTCTGACACTCCCATGTACAACCCGACACTCCCAGGTAAACCTCCGATACCCTAGGTACACCTCTGACACTCCCAGGTACACCTCAGGACACTCCTAGGTACACCTCTCACGCTCCAATGTACACCTCTCACACTCCCAGGTACTCCTGTGACACTCTGGTACACCTCTGACACTGCCAGGCACACCTCTGACACTCCCGGGTGCACCGCTGACACTGCCAGGTACACATCTGACACTCCTTGTACACCTCCAAGTACCCAGGTACACCCCTGACACTCCCAGGTACTCCACTGACACTCCTGGTACACCTCTGACACCCCAGGTACACCCCAGACACTCCCAGGTACACCCCAGACACTCCCAAGTACATCTCACACTCCCAAGTACACCTCCTGACACTCCCAGGTACACCTCTGACACTCCCAGGTACAGCTCTGACACTCCCAGGTGCACACCTCTTGGACACGCAGGTACACCTCTGAAACTCCCAGGTACACCTCTGACACTCCCAGGTACTCTACTGACATTCCTGGTACACCTCTGACACTCCCAGGTACACGTCCAACACTCCCAGATACACCACTGACACCCTAGGTACATCTCTGACACCTCAGGCACACCTCTGACACCTCCCAGGTACACCTCTGGACACCTGGTGCACACCTCTGATACCCCAGGTACACCTTCTGACACTTGTACACCTCTGACATTCCTAGGTACCCCTGTCACTCCCGATATACCTCTAACTCTCCCACGTACACCGCTGACACTCGGTACACCGCGACACTACCAGGTACAACTCAGACACAGCCAGGTACACTTCAGACACTGCCGGGTACACCTCAGACACTCGCAGGTACACCTCAGACACTCCAAGGTGCACGTCTGACACTCCCAAGTGCACCTCTGACACCTCCCAGGCACACCTCTGACACCCCAGGTACACCCAGACACCTGCAAGGCCACGCTTGACACTCCCAAGTACACCTCTGGACACTCCCAAGTACACCTCTGACACTCCCAGGTACACCACCGACACTCTCAGGTAAATCCTGACACTCTATGTACACCTCTGACACTCCCAGGTACACCTCTGATACTCCCAGGTACACCTCTGACACTCCTAGGTACACCTCTGACATTCCTAGGTACTCCCCTGTCACTCCCTGATATACCTCTAACTCTCCCAGGTACACCGCTGACACTCCCAGGTACACCGCTGACACTACCAGGTACACCTCAGACACAGCCAGGTACACCTCTGTGACACTGCCAGGTACACCTCAGACACTCTGCAGGTACACTCAGACACTCCAAGGTGCACCTCTGACACTCCCAAGTGCACCTCTCACACTCCCAGGCACACCTCTGACACTCCAGTGGCCACCTCAGACACTCCAGGTACACCGCTGACACTCCCAAGTACACCGCTGACACTGCCAGGTACACCTCAGTGACACAGCCAGGTACACCCCTGGACACTGCAAGGTACACCTCAGACACTCCCAGGTACACCTCAGTCACCCAAGGTGCACCTTGTGACACCTAGGGTGCCACCTCTCACACTCCAATGTACACCTCTCACACTCCCAGGTACTCCTGTGACACTCCTCGGTACTTGACACTCCTGGCACACCTCTGACACCCCAGGTACACCCCAGACACTCCAAGGTACACACTTCACATTCCCGGTACACCTGACACTCCCAGGCCACTGCTGACACCCCAGGTACACTCCTGACACTCCCAAGTACACCTCCGACACTCCAAGGTACACCTCCGACACTCCCAGGCACACCTGACACTCCCAGGTACATTTTCACGCTCCCAGGTGCCCTCCGACACTCCCAGGTGCAGCTCAGAACACTCCCGGGCCATGCCTCCGTGCTCCCTAGATTTGCCCCTCTGACGCTCCCAGGTGCACCTCACTCCTAGGCATTCATCTGACCTCCCTAGTACACCTCCTGGCCTCCAGGTGCATCTCAGACCTCCCCCTTACACCTCGGACCTCCCAGGTGCACCTCTTTCCCTCCCCTGGTTCTCCCCTGAGCACTCCCAGGCACACCTCCAGACACTCCTAGGTACACATCTATCACACTCCCAGGTACACCTCTCCACACTCCCAGGTGATCCTGTGACACTTCCCTGGTACTTCTCTGACACTCCCAGGTACACCTCAGACACTCCCAGGTACACCTCAGACACTCCCAGGTACACCTCAGACACTCCCAGGCACACCTGCTGACACTCCATGTACACCTCCGACACTCCCAGGTACACCTCTGGCCTCCCAGGTACTCACTGACACTCCTGGTGCACCCCTGGCTGCTCCCAGGTGCAACCTCTGACCTCCCAAGATTGCTCCACTGACCTCCAGGTGCACCTCAGACACTCCCCAGGTACACCCAGACACTCCCAGGTACACCCAGACACTCCCAGGTGCACCTCTGACAGTCCCAGGTGCACCTCTGACCTCCCATTTAGTACACTGACATTCCCTGGTACACCTCTGGCACTCCCAGGTACACGTCCAACACTCCCAGATGTACCTCCTGACACTCTCAGGTATATCTGACACTCAGGTACACCTCCTGACGCCTCCCAAGGTACACATCCTGGCCTCCCAGGTACACCTCTGTTACTCCCAGGTACACCTCTGGCTTGCTCCCAGGTACACCTCCGATGCTCCCAGGTACACCTCCGATACTCCCAGGTACAACTCCTGACACTCCCAGGTACTCCTCTGACACTCATTGGTTTCACCTCTTGACTCCCATGTACACCTCTGACTCTCCCTGGTACACCTCCAGTACTCCCAGATTGGCTTCACTGACCTCCCTGGTGACTATTTCTGACGTTCCAGGTGCTCTCTGATACTCCAGATTGCACCTCCTGATGCTTCCAGGTACCTCTGACGCCTCCCAGACCGCCTCCGACACTCCCAGGTACAACTCCGACACTCCCAGGTAAACCTCCGATACTCCTAGTTACCTCTGACCTCCCAGGTGCACCTCCAGACACTCCTAGGTTACCTCTCACACTCAGCCCATCTCTCCCACACTCCCAGGTATTCCTGTGACACTCCCTGGTACTTCTCCTCTGACCTCCCAGGTTCACCTCAGACACTCCCATGTACACCTCAGACCCTCCCAGGTACACCTCTGACACTGCCAGGCACACCTCTGAGCCTCCCAGGTACACCCGCTGACACTGCCAGGTACCTCTGACCTCCCTGGTACACCTCTGGCCTCCAGGTGCCTTGGACACTCCCAGGTGCACCCCGGACACTCCCAAGTACCTTCTCACACTCCCAAGTGCATATCCGACACTCCCCAGACACCTCTGACCTCCCAAATTGCAGCTCCTGACACTCCCCAGGTACACCTCCTGACACTCGCAGGTACACCTCACAGGCTCCCAGGTACACCTCCTGACACTCCCAGGTACTATACTGACATTCCCTGGTACACCTCTGACCTCCCAGTTACACCCTCTGACACTCCCAGGTACTCTACTGACATTCCCTGGTACACCTCAGACACTGCAGGTACACCTCAGACACTCGCAGCACACCTCCAGACACTCCAGCGTGCACCTCTGACACCCAAGTGCACCTCTGACACTCCCAGACACACCTCTGACACTCCCAGGTACAGCTCCAGACACTCCCAAGGTACACCGCTGACCTCCCAAGTACACCGCTTCAGAGACTACCAGGTACACCTCAGACACAGCCAACACCCTCGGACACTACCAGACGCACCTCCAGACACAGCCAGGTGCACCTCGAGACACTGCCAGGGTACACCTCAGACACTCTGGGTACACCTCTGACACTCCATGTTACCTCCGACCTCCCAGATTTGCACCCTGACACTCCCAGATTGCTCACTGACCTCCCTGGTGCACACCTCTGACACTCCAAAGTGCACCCCACCATGCACTCCCAGGTGCACCAGACACTCCCAGGTACACTTCTCACACTTTCATAGTACACCTACGACACTCCCAGGTTACACCTCCTGACACTCCCAGGTACACCTCTAACACCCCCCAGGTGCACCTCTGACACTCCCAGGTGCCACACCTGAAACTCCCCTGGGTACACCCTCCTGACACTCCCAGGTACTCCGGCAATTTCCTGAATTTTTAGCTATGACACTCCCAGGTACAGGTCAACACTCCCCAGATACACCTCTGACACTCCCAGGTGCATCTCTGGCACTCCCAGGGCACCTCAGACACTCCCAGGCCACACCTCCTGACACTCCCAGGTACACCTGTGATCCTCCCCTGAGACCTCCCCTGACACTCCCAGGTGCCTCTGACACTCCCAGGTACACCTCTGACCTCCCAGGTACACATCCGATTCTCCCAGGTACACCCCAGACACTCCCAGGTACACTTCTCACCTCCCTAGGTACCTCTGACACTCCTAGGTACTCCTCTGTCACTCCCTGATACACCTCTAACACTCCCAGGAACACCGCTGACACTCCCAGGAACACCGCTGACACTGCCAGGTACACCTCAGACACTCCCAGGTACACCTCACACACTGCCAGGTACACCTCAGACACCCCCAGGTACACCTCAGACACTCCAAGGTGCACGTCTGACACTCCGAAGTGCACCTCTGACACTCCCAGGCACACCTCTGACACTCCCAGGTACACCTCAGACACTCCCAGGTACACCGCTGACACTGCCAGGTACACCTCTGACACTCCCAAGTACACCTCTGACACTCCCAGGTACACCTCCGATACTCCGAGTGCACCTCCGACACTCCCAGGTACACTTCTTACACTCCCAAGTACACCTCCGACATTCACAGGTACACCTCTGACACTCCCAGGTATACCTCCGACACTCTGAGGTACACCTCTGACACTCCCAGGTACACCCCAGACATTCCCAGGTACACTTCTCACACTCCCAGGTACACCTACGACACTCCCAGGTACACCTCTGACACTCCCAGGTACACCGTTGACACTCCCAGGCACACCTCTGACACTCCCATGTGGCAGCTGACACTCCCAGGTACACCTCTGACACTCCCAAGTACTCCACTGTCATTCCCTAGTACACCTCTGACACTCCTAGGTGCACGTCCGACACTCCCAGATACACCTCTGACACTCCCAGGTACATCTGACACTCCCAGGTACACCTCTGACACTGCCAGGTACACCTCTCAAAAAGGTTGCTCCTGTGACACTCCCAGGTACACCTCCGACACTCCCAGGTACACCTCTGACACTCCAGGTACACCTCCGATATTCCCAGGTACACCTCCGATATTCCAGGTACACCTCCGATGCTCCAAGGTACACCTTTGAGACTCCAAGGTACTCCACTGACACTCCCTGGTACACCTCTGACATTCCCAGTTACACCTCTGACACCCCGAGTTACACCGCTGACACTACCAGGTACACCTCTGACACTCCCAGGTACACCCCTGACACTCCATGTACACCTCCGACACTCCCAGGTACACCCGACACTCCCAGGTACACCTCCGATACTCCCAGGTTCACCTCCTGACACTTCCAGGTACACCTCTGACACTCCTAGGTACTCCTCTGTCACTCCCAGATACACCTCTGACCTCCCAGGTACATCTCTGACCTCCCAGGTACACCTCTGACTGCCAAGTACCTCTGACACTCCCATGTACAACTCTGACACTCCCAGGTCCACCTCCGATATTCCCAGATACACCTCTGACACTCCCAAGTACATCTCCGACACTCCCAGGTGCACCTCTGACACTCCCAGGTAAACCTCCGATACTCTAGGTACACCTCTGACACTCCCAGTTACACCTCTGACACTCCTCGGATTCCTCTGCCTCCCTGGTACACCTCTGACACTCCCAGGTACACCTCTGAGCACTCCCAGACACCTCTTTCACTCCTGGTTCTCCCCTGCACTCCCAGGTACACCTCAGACACTCCCTGGTACTCCGCAGACACTCCCAGGGTCTCCTGTGACACTCGCTGGTACTTCTCTGACACTCCCAGGCACCTCAGACACTCCCAGGTACACCTCAGACACTCCCAGGAACACCTCCTGACACTCCCAGGCACTCTGACCCTCCCTGGTACACTGCTGCACTGCCAGGTAGCCTCTGACACTCCATGTACACCTCCGACACTCCCAGGTACAACTCTGACACTCCCAGGTACTCCACTGACACTCCCTGGTACACCCCTGACACACCCAGGTACACCTCAGACACTCCCAGGTACACCTCTGACACTCCCATGTACACCTCAGACAGTCCCAGGTACACCCCAGACACTCCCAGGTACACCCCAGACACTCCCAGGTACACTTCTCACACTCGCAGGTACACCTCCGACACTCCCAGGAACCTCTGACCTCCCAGGTACACCTCTGACACTCACAGGTACACCTCTCACACTCCAGTGCACCTCTGACACTCCCAGGTACACTTCTGACACTCCCAGGTACACCTCAGACACTGCCACGTATATCTCAGACACTGCCAGGTACATCTCAGACACCCCAGGTACACCTCAGACACCCAAGGTGCACCTCTGCCTCCAGTGCACCCTGACACTCCCAGGCACACCTCTGACACTCCCAGGTACACCTAAGACACTCCCAGGTACACGCTGACACTGCCAGCTACACTGACACTCCCTAAGTACACCTCTTAACTCCGAGGTTACACCTCCGATACTCCCAGGTACACCTCCGACACTCCCAGGTACACTTCTTACACTCCCAGGTACACCTCCGACACTCTGAGGTACACCTCTGACACTCCCAGGTACACCTCCGACACTCCCAGGTACACTTCTCACGCTCCCAGGTACACCTCTGATGCTCGCAGGTACACCTCTGACACTCCCAGGTACACCTCTGACATTCCTAGGTACTCTGACTGACTGATGTTGGGGATTACTGGCTTCTTCGCCATTAGGCTATTTCGGCCGAAGCTGATGTCTTCTTTCTTCTTCTAATCTTGGTCTTCTTTCTTGCTACAACTAATCTGATGTTCTTGTTTCTTCTTTTCTTGTTATTCTTGTGTTCTTCTTGTTCTTGGTATTTTGGTTACTTCTTTCTTCTTGTTGTTTTATTTGGGATGAATTATGGTATGCATGAGTGATATGATGGTGAGTTAGTGACAGACCAGATGAAATGGCTTGTCAGGTGACTAGTTTCTCTGTGATTTTTTTTTTTTTATTATTTTTATTTTGTCTTTTGTAGCCCGTGTCTTTTTGTTTGAATATATGTTGGTGGGTGTCAGTTTAGCTTGATAAATGTGAGTGTTGTATGTAATGATAAGGTTTGTGATGTGTTTCTCATGTTGTATGTTTTAATTTTTGTTTTATTCATTTTTATTTTTTTTAATTTTTATTTTTTAAGGCATGGTTACATACATATAATAGATATAAAAAGAGTTCATGCGTGTGTCAATCATAACATGCCGATAAGATGGGTCTCCTTGAGGAAGGTTATTACTGCGTCACTTATGGTGACATTATCTTGCAATAGGTTGGGTACAGTCAGCACGAAGCCTTGCTCGGCAGCTAGGATCACCAGCTGCCGGCGCTCTGGTTCGTACTGGCTGCACTCAGTCAGAATATGTCTGATGGAGAGAATTAGGTTACAAGTGGCACAGATAGGTGGGAAGGAATTGTCAAGATAGGCCCCTAGGTGGGTCAGATAGGTACAGTTCAGCCTTAGTCTGGCGAGAACGACCTCTTCCCTCCTATTCTTTCTATATGCTGAGGGCCAGTTTCCTATATTAGTCTTCCAGGTGTTGTGGAGATCCAACCTAGTCCATTCAAGTTGCCACTTTCCAAATGCATATGTCTTCCCCAAGGAGAGACACGACTGAGTCTCCCAGGGTACATTGGTTGTCTCCCCGAGACCCACAGTCGCTCTTGCTAATCTGTCTGCCTGTTCATTGCCCCAAATGTTACAATGCCCAGGCACCCACACCAGCACAATATTCTTGGCACACTCATGTAATTTATTAATAATGTTGCCCTGTATCTCATTGCTGGTAGTATTACCACCTTGAATTGCTTTAAGAGCTGACATGGAATCTGAAATTACAGCGACATCATTGACATTGCTTGTTATTGCAATGTCAATGGCTTTACTTATTGCGAACATTTCTGCAGAGAATATGGTTGTATGCCGCGGCAGGCGGGAGCTCCACTCCCCGTCTCTGCTCCAGATACCGGCTCCGACGTTGTCTTCAGTCTTGGACCCGTCGGTGTACACGTGAGTATAGGCGCTGAATCCTTCAAGAAATTGATAGAAAAGTTGCCTCAGGAGCTCAGGATGAAAGTCATTCTTCGCTCCCGGAAGCCACGATGTTTCCACATGGAAGTTGGGGTTCTCCCATGGCGGACACAACGGTGGAACGTATCTATCAACGTCTTCGAAATGGATACCAGCACCCTGGCACAAGGTCTGGAGGCGGACAACCGAGGACGGGGACCTACGCAGCTGCAGGAAACGGAATTTAGCAACAGCACACCAACCTGGGTGGTCTGTGCCGCGCTTCCTAGCCGCACTCAACCCGTACCTTAGCGTCAACATGTCCCTCCTGATGTGAAGTGGAGGGACGTGGGCCTCAACCTCTAGTTTACCTACACGTGTACACCTGTAAGCACCCAGACATAGACGAAGGCATCGGTTCTGTATTCTGGTTAGCTTTGCGAGTGTGGTGTTGCATGCCGAAGCATACAACTGGCATCCATAATCAAGTTTTGATCTGATCAGGGTCTTATACACCATTAATAAAGATTTCCTATCGGCTCCCCATGTAGTACCTGATAAAACTTTCAGGATGTTTGTGACTTTAAGACATTTACTTTCAAGTTCGTTAATGTGGTTTTTCCACGTTAATTTCCGGTCAAAATGAACACCAAGAAATTTTACTGAAGTCTGAAATTTAATAGGTACTCCTCTGTCACTCCCTGATATACCTCTAACTCTCCCAGGTACACCGCTGACACTCCCAGGTACACCGCTGACACTACCAGGCACACCTCAGACACAGCCAGGTACACCTCTCACACTCCAATGTACACCTCTCACACTCCCAGGTACTCCTGTGACACTCCCTGGTACTTCTCTGACACTCCCAGGCACACCTCTGACCTCCCAGGTACACCTCAGACACTCCCAGGTACACCGCTGACACTCCCAGGTACACCTCTGACACTCCCAAGTACACCTCCGACCTCCCAGGTACACCTCCGACCTCCCAGGTACACCTCCGACACTCCCAGGTACACTTCTCACGCTCTCAGGTACACCTCCGACACTCCCAGGTACAACTCCGACACTCCCAGGTATGCCTCCGATACTCCTAGGTACCCCTCTGGCCTCCCAGGTACACCTCTGACACTCCTAGGTATTCCTCTGACACTCCTAGTACACCTCTGACCTCTCCCAGGTACATCTCAGACACTCCCCTTACACCTCGGACACTCCCATGTCCACACCTCTTTCACTCCCTGGTTCTCCCTGACACTTCAGGCACACCTCAGACACTCCTAGGTACACCTATCACACTCCAGTACCTCTCACACCTCCCAGGGAGTCCTGTGACACTCCCTGGTGCTTCTCTGACACTCCCAGGTACACCTCAGACACTCCCAGGTCACATCCTGACACTCCCAGGTACACCTCTGACACTGCCAAGTACACCTCTGACACTCCAGGTACAACTCTGACCTCCCAGGTACACCTCCGATATTCCCAGATACACCTCTGACACTCCCAAGTACATCTCCGACACTCCCAGGTGCACCTCTGACCTCCCAGGTAAACCTCCGATACTCCTAGGTACACCTCTGACACTCCCAGTTACACCTCTGACACTCCTCAGTATTCCTCTGACTCTCCCTGGTACACCTCTGAGCCTCCCAGGTACACCTCTGACCTCCCAGGTACACCTCTTTCACTCCCTGGTTCTCCCCTGACACTCACTGGTACACCTCAGAAACTCCCAGGAACACCCCAGACACTCCCAGGTACACCTCTGACAATCCCAGGTACACCTCAGACACTCCCTGGTACACCGCTGACACTCCCAGGGTCTCCTGTGACACTTGCTGGTACTTCTCTGACACTCCCAGGTACACCTCAGACACTCCCAGGTACACCTCAGACACTCCCAGGAACACCTCTGACACTCCCAGGCACACTTCTGACACTCCCTGGTACACCGCTGACACTGCCAGGTACACCTCTGACACTCCATGTACACCTCCGACCTCCCAGGTACAACTCTGACCTCCCAGGTACTCACTGACCTCCCCTGGTACACCCTGACACACCCAGGTACACCTCAGACACTCCCAGGTACACCTCTGACACTCCATGTACACCTCAGACAGTCCAGGTACACCCCAGACACTCCAGGTACACCCCAGACACTCCCAGGTACACTTCTCACACTCGTGGTACACCTCCGACCTCCCAGGAACACCTCTGACACTCCCAGGTACACCTCTGACACTCACAGGTGCACCTCTGACACTCCCAGGTACACCCCTCTGTCCCAGGTACTCACTGACATTCCCTGGTACACCTCTGACACTCCGGTACACGTCCAAACTCCCAGATACCTCTGACACTCCCAGGTACATCTCTGACCTCCCAGGTACACCTCTGACACACCCAGGTACACCTCTGACACTACCAGGTACTCCACTGACACCCCCTTGGTACACCCTTGACCTCCCAGCTACACCTCTGACACTCCCAGGTGCACCCCAGACACTCCCAGGTACACTTCTCCACCTCCTAGGTACACCTCTGACACTCCTAGGTGCTCCTCTGTCACTCCCTGATACACTCTCACCTCCCAGGACACCGCTGACACTCCCAGGACACCGCTGCCACTGCCAGGTACACCTCAGACACTCAGGTACACCTCAGACACTGCCGGTTATCCTCAGACACCCCAGGTACACCTCAGACCTC
>NW_024742271.1:0-19777 GCF_018991925.1 Homarus americanus | reverse complement strand
CCCACACCGGGAGTGATGGTGAGCGCACCACACCATCACCAGGACAGTTCACAACACCATACAGCTCCACCCCGGGAGTGATGGTGAGCGCACCACACCATCACCAGGACAGTTCACAACACCATATTGTGAGGGTAATGGTGGCCACCAAAACTTGTCCCCAGATGTATGACGACAGTGAACTTCCAGCTGTCTTGAGGCGGCTGGAACCTGTCCAGGAGTGTGACTCCTGCCCCCTCCTCCGAGTGGCACCCTCCACCAAGTGACACCCACCACCAAGTGACACCCTCCACCTCACCCTCCACCAAGTGACACCCACCACCTCGCCCTCCACCGAGTGACATCTTCCACCTCGCCCTCCACCGAGTGACATCCTCCACCTTGCCCTCCACCAAGTGACATCCCCCACCTACCCTCCACCAAGTGACATCCTCCTCCCCTCCCAGTGACATCCTCCACCTGCCCTCCACCAGTGACACCCTCCACCAAGTGACACATCTCCACCTCGCCCTCCACCAAGTGACACCCCTCCACCTCACCCTCCTCCAAGTGACATCCTCCCTCACCATCCACCAAGTGACATCCTCCACCTCGCCCTCCACCAAGTGACATCCTCCACCTCGCCCTCCACCAAGTGACACCTCCACCTAGCCCTCCACCCGTGACACCCTCCACCAAGTGACATCCTCCACCTCGCCCTCCACCAAGTGACACCCTTCACCTCACCCTCCACCAAGTGAGTCCCTCCACCTCACCCTTCACCAAGTGACACCCTCCACCTCACCCTCCACCAAGTGACATCCTCCATCTCGCCCTCCACCAAGTGACACTCTCCACCTCACCCTTCACCTCATGCTCCACAATGTTGCCTCACCTTCCACAGCATCGGCCTCACCCTCCAAAGCGAAGTCCTAACAACACCGCACCACCACCAACACCACCACTACTACTCTACCACACAGCTACCAATACCACTACTATCAACCCCACTACTACCAATACCACACTACCACCACTACCACACCCCAACCACTACCACACCCCCACCATACAACACAAGCTAATACTTAACACACATAAAATAAACTCAACCACCTGAAAGCACCATCTGGGGGGCTACATCTCCCTTCTCCGGGACAGCTCATAGTAGGTGCCACTGTCCGTAAAACCTATACCACCTACCACATCTGCGGAACTGTAGACCATACTAGCGGCCGGGTATAGCTGTGTGTTGACCCCGAGAAAGTATACCCTAGAGAGAAAGTAACTTTCGAGTTGCTCACCAGCTGCTGTGAACGATTATATACCTGTAATTTTAATAGAGTAATGGTGTACTACGACTCTTTTGATAATGGTGCTCTAATAGTGAAAAAATATGGATGTTATTCTACGACTTTTTAAATAATGGTGTTCTTCTATTGATTATACATATTGTTGTTCTCTACAAATTATGTATTAATGGTGCTTTACTACAATAGAAGTAATGGCACTCTTCTACCATTATGATAAAGTAATGGCGTTCTGACGCTATTGTGGTGCCCGACGGATGAACAAACTTATTAAGCGAAGTTATTTTCTCTTATGAGATTTTGATCTAGCGTGAAGTAAAGACTGGCCAAAGTAACTTCTTGATCACGTTAGTCAGCGACTGTCAGCACCAAACTATTAGGGTCCCAGGTGGTCTCCTGTTCTGGGGAAGGTGTTATGGTAACCTGTGGTCCTTGGAAAGGTGTTAAGGTAGTCTGTGGTCCTAGAAAAGGTGTTAAGGTAGTCTGTGGTCCTAGGGAAGATGTTAAGGTAGTCTGTGGTCCTAGAAAAGGAGTTAAGGTAGTCTGTGGTCCTGGAGAAGGTGTTAAGGTAGTCTGTGGTCCTGGAGAAGGTGTTAAGGTAGTCTGTGGTCCTGGAGAAGGTGTTAAGGTAGTCTGTGGTCCTGGAGAAGGTGTTAAGGTAATCTGTGGTCCTGGGGGAAAGGTGTTAAAGGTAATCTGGTCCTGGGGAAGATGTTAAGGTAATCTGTGTGGTCCTGGGGAAAGGGTTAAGGTAGTCTGTGTGGTCCTAGGGAAGCTGTTAAGGTAGTCTGTGGTCCTTGGGAAGGTGTTAAGGTAGTCTGGTCCTGGGGAAGAAAGGGTTAAGGTAGTCTCTGTGGTCCTGGGGAAGAGGTGTTAAGGTGGTCTGTGGTCCTGGGAAAGGGTGAAGGTAGTCTGTGGTCCTGGGGAAGGTGTTAAGGTAGTCTGTGGTCCTGGGGAAGGTGTTAAGGTGGTCTGTGGTCCTGGGGAAGGTGTTAAGGTGGTCTGTGGTCCTGGGGAAGGTGTTAAGGTGGTCTGAGGTCCTGGGTAAGGTGTTAAGGTGGTCTGTGGTCCTGTAGGTGTTAAGGTAGTCTTGTGGTCCTGTGAAGGTGTTATAGTCTGTGGTCCTGGGGGAAGGTGTTAAGGTGTCTTCATTGTGGTCCTGGGGAAGGTGTTAAGGTGGTCTGTGGTCCTGGGGGAAAGGTTAGGGTAGTCTGTGGTCCTGGGGAAGGTGTTAAGGTAGTCTGTGGTCCTGGGGAAGGTGTTAAGGTAGTTCCAGGTCCTGTAGGGTTAAGGTAGTCTGTGGTCCTGGGGAAGGGTTAAGGTAGTCTGCGATCCTAGGGAAGATGCTAAGGTAGTTCAGGTCCAGAAAAGGTGTTAAGGTAGTCTGTGTGGTCCTGGGGAAGGTGTTAAGGTGGTCTGTGATCCTGGGGAAGATGTTAAGGTAGTCTGTGGTCCTGGGGAAAGGGTTACATGTAGTCTGTGTGGTCCTGGGGAAGATGTTATGTGGTCTGTGGTCCTGGGGGAAAGTGTTAAGGTAGTCTGTGGTCCTGAGAAGGTGTTAAGGTAGTCTGTGGTCCTGGGGAAAGGGATAAGGTTCTGTGATCCTGGGGAAGGTGTTAGTAGTCTGTGGTCCTGGGGAAAGGGTTAAGGTAGTCTGTGGTCCTGGGGAAGATGTTAAGGTGGTCTGTGGTCCTGGGAAGGTGTTAAGGTAGTCTGTGATCCTGGGAAAGGTGTTGAGGTAGTCTGTGGTCCTGGGGAAGGTGTTAAGGTAGTCTGTGATCCTGGGAAAGGTGTTGAGGTAGTCTGTGGTCCTGGGGAAGTGTTGTAGTCTGTGGTCCTGGGGAAGATGTTAAGGTGGTCTGTGGTCCTGGGGAAGGTGTTAAGGTAGTCTGTGATCCTGAAGGTGTTAAGGTAGTCTGGTCCTGGGGAAGGTGTTGAGGAAGGTCTGTGATCCTGGGAAAGGTGTTGAGGTAGTCTGTGGTCCTGGAAGGTGTTAAGGTAGTTGTGGTCCTGGGGAAGGTGTTAGGGTCTGTGGTCCTGGGGAAGGTGTTAAGGTGGTCTGTGGTCCTGGGGAAGGTGTTAAGGTAGTCTGTGGTCCTGGGGAAGGTGTTAGGGTGGTCTGTGGTCCTGGGGAAAGGGTTAAGGTAGTCTGTGATCCTGGGGAAGGTGTTAAGGTGGTCTGTGGTCTGGGGAAGGTATTAAGGTAGTCTGTGGTCCTGGGGAAGGGATAAGGTAGTCTGTGATCCTAGAGGGAAGATGTTTAAAGGTAGTCTGTGTGGTCCTGGGGAAGGTGTTAAGGTGGTCTGTGGTCCTGGGGAAGGGATAAGGTAGTCTGTGATCCTGGGGAAGGTGTTAAGGTAGTCTGTGGTCTGGGGAAAGGGTTAAGGTAGTCTGTGATCCTGGGAAGATGTTAAGGGAGTCTGTGGTCCTGGGGAGAGAAAGTGTTAGGTAGTCTGTGGTCTGGAGAGGTGTTAAGGTAGTCTGGTCACTGGGGAAAGGGATAAGGTAGTCTGTGATCCTGGGGAAGGTGTTAGGTAGTCTGTGGTCCTGGGGGAAAGGGTTAGGTAGTCTGTGGTCCTGGGAAGATGTTAAGGTGGTCTGTGGTCCTGGGGAAGAGGTGTTAAGGTAGTCTGTGATCCTGGGAAGATGTTGGGAGCAGTCTGTGGTCCAGGGGAAGGGTGTTAGGTAGTCTGTGATCCTGGGGAAGGTGTTGAGGTAGTCTGTGTCCTGGGGAAGGTGTTAAGGTAGTCTCTGTGGTCCTGGGAAGATGTGCAGGTCTGTGGTCCTGGGAAGGTGTTAAGGTAGTCTCTGTGATCCTGGGGAAGGTGTTAGGTAGTCTGGTCCTGGGAAGGTGTTAAAGGTAGTCTGTGATCCTGGGGAAGGTGTTGAGGTAGTCTGTGGTCCTGGGGAAGGTGTGGTAAGGTAGTCTGTGGTCCTGGGGAAGGTGTTAGGTGGTCTGTGGTCCTGGGGGAAGGTGTTAAGGTAGTCTGTGGTCCTGGGGAAGGTGTTAGGGTGGTCTGTGGTCCTGGGGGAGGGTTAAGGTAGTCTGTGATCCTGGGGAAGGTGTTAGGTGGTCTGTGGTCCTGGGAAGGTGGGTAGTCATGATCCTGGGAAAGGTGAGGTAGTCTGTGGTCCTGGGGAAGGTGTTAAGGTAGTCTGTGGTCCTGGGGAAGGTGTTAGGTGGTCTGTGGTCCTGGGGAAGGTGTTAAGGTAGTCTGTGGTCCTGGGGAAGGTGTTAAGGTGGGGTGTGTGGTCCTGGGGAAGGTGTTAAGGTGGTCTGCTGGTCTGGAGAAGGTGTTAGGTAGTCTGTGGTCTGGGGAAGGTGTTAAGGTGGTCTGTGGTCCTGGGGAAGGTGTTAAGGTGGTCTGTGGTCCTGGAGAAGAGGTGTTAAGGTGGTCTGAGGTCCTGGGGAGGTGTTAAGGTAGTCTGTGGTCTGGGAAGGTGTTAAGGTGGTCTGAGGTCCTGGGAGAGAGGTGTTAAGGTGGTCTGTGGTCCTCAGGAAGGTGTTAAGGTGGTCTGTGGTCCTGGGGAAGGTGTTAGGTGGTCATGGTCCTGGGGAAGGTGTTAAGGTGGTCTGAGGTCGGGAAGGTGTTAAGGTAGTCTGTGGTCCTGGGGGAAGGTGCAAGGTGGTCTGAGGTCCTGGGGAAGGTGTTAAGGTGGTCTGTGGTCCTGGGGGAAGGTGTTAAGGTGGTCTGTGGTCCTGGGGAAAGGTGTTGGGTGGTCTGGTCCTGGGGAAGGTGTTAAGGTGGTCTGGTCCTGGGGAAGGTGTTAAGGTAGTCTGAAGTCCTGGGGAAGGTGCTAAGGTAGTCTGTGGTCCTGGGGAAGGTGTTAAAGGTGGTCTGTGGTCCTGGGGAAGGTGTTAAAGGTGGTCTGTGGTCTGGGGAAGGTGTTAGGTGGTCATGGTCCTGGGGAAGGTGTTAAGGTGGTCTGTGGTCTGGGGAAGGTGTTAAGGTGGTCTGTGGTCCTGGGGAAGGTGTTAAGGTGGTCTGTGGTCTGGGGAAGGTGTTAAGGTGGTCTGTGGTCCTGGGGAAGAGGTCTAAGGTGGTCTGTGGTCCTGGGGAAGGTGTTAGGTAGTCTGAGGGTCCTATTAAAGGTGCTAAGGTGGTCTGAGGTCCTGGGGGAAGGTACTAAGGTAGTCTGTGGTCCTGGGGAAGGTGTTAAGGTAGTCTGAGGGTCTAGTAAAGGTGCTAAGGTAGTCCTGAGGTCCTGGGGAAGGTGCTAAGGTAGTCTGTGGTCCTGGGGAAGGTGTTAGGTAGTCTGTGTGGTCTGGGGAAGACTGTTGGGTGGTCTGTGGTCCTGGGGAAGGTGTTAAGCACTTATAATTCTTAACTATCATCTAGCTACTACCCAGCACAACGACAACTACCACATCTATTACACCACTAGTGTCTCACCAAGTACTTCAAAAGACAACCTATTATAAGCACCACCACAGTCAGGCTTCTCACAACACCACCACAGTCAGGCTGCCCACAACACCACCACAGTCAGTTTGCCCATAACACCATCACAGCCAGGCTGCCCACAACACCATCACAGCCAGGCTGCCCACAACACTATCACAGCCAGGTAGCCCATAACACCATCACAGCAGCCAAGCTGCCCACTAGGGTGTGTCAATTTTGTCAACATGTTAAAAATCAAATTTGGTAGTCAAAATATTGTGCCTCTTTATGTCTAAACTTGAGATTAGCAAACAAAAATGAATTGAAATAACCCTCACCTACATCAATTATACCTTAAAGTTTCAAATATCAGTATTTCAACAAATTAATGAGACTTGATTAGAATTATTCACTTGATATTAACTAATCTCATGTAAGCATATGGATTATGGAGTATTTTATGGTTCTATAGCTTGTGTACAATATGCATGTCAGAACATGAACATGAACAGGCTCTCCGTGTGGGACAGTTTAATTCTTGTTTTGACTTGTACCAAGCGTGAGGACAAGGCGCCCGGCTCACTCTCCTTCTAGATATCATAGACGGTGGTTTGCTCTCATTGCACTTGCACCTACTCTACCAGACGAATTCTGCATTTTAATTATTGTAAGTAGGGCATATTGATTGTCGCAGTTACTTATATCATTGTATAAAACATTATGTTCTAAGAAATTATTATGTTATTTCTGTTACAGCATTTTTGATAAACAAATTGATATTTTTTGAAACAACAATTGAATTATGAAACATTGAAATATTTTTCTATTTGTCAGATAGTGTGAAGATGTCAAAATTGAAGACAAGAAGTCAGTTGTCAACCCACTTGAGCCTGCTAGTTGGTAAAGGGAAGGAGCTTCCTGTATCAGAACTTCCAACAGTGAGAGACATGCTAAGATTAGGGTTACTCCTTCGAGAAAAAAAATGCAAAGGACAGAAGGAACTATACAGATAAAGAACTCATAAATGACATGATAGTCCCTCTTCTGCATCAATGGACAAAAGCTAATGCACTATTCAAACCACCTGTGATTAATCAGTGTCGAACTATTGAGCTAAAACTAACGAAATTATGGCACAAAGCAGTTGAAACATCACTTGGTAAAGGAAACTTGGCCAGGAAAAATGAATTTCTGCACACACTTGATACTCTGTTTGACATTTTGACCTGCAAGTGCTCCATACAATTATGTTCTGAATCCAACTGTTCTCACTCAGGTAAGAGAAAATAATTCCCACATTGATTGTGGTTGTCCTCGTGAAAAGAAGATCCCTGTTTTAGAGCTTGAATTTATAAAGGCACAGAGGACAAAGGCAGAAGGCCAAGGAAGTATGCAAATGGGTTCAATAGATTATTCAGAAACAAAGAAGCAGATTGCTAATGCCAAGAAGAGAGAACAAATCCGAGAGAGGGAACAAAAGAAGAAAATGAAGAGTGAAGAAGCCATCCAAAGAGAGGAAGAGCTGTGTCAAGATGTTTATCACTTCTTTGATAGTTCTTCTGATGAACAGGAAGCAACATCAGATGATAGTTCCAAAGAGCCATCTGAACCTTTACCAAAGAAAATGAAATACAACACAAGAAATATTTCAAACATTGCTTTAGCTAGTATTCGCCACCATGCTGGACTTCGTGAGGCTGCAGAAATTGCAACTGCGCTTGGATAGATGCAGGCCTCATCAGCCGAGAGGATGTATCTTTGGTGATAGATCATAATAAAATTAGAAGAGCACAAGAAAAAATAATGAAGGAAATATCTGATCAGCATGAAAAAGATTTAAGCGAGGGAGGGCTCTCCTGTCTTTTGTTTGATGGAAGAATAGATGACACAAAAGTTTTGCTAGAAGTAGAGGGAGTGAACAGAAAGTTTCCAGGTCTCATCAAAGAAGAACACTACTCTGTCTGTTCTGAGCCTGGTGGTCGGTTTTTGTTTCACTTTGCTCCCGAAACTGAAGTAGAAGGGAAGAAACATGCAGAGGTCATTGCTGATCATATTTTATGTTGGGTTCAGGAGAGAGGACTTGGCAGTTCACTGCAGGCTGTTGGTGGAGATTCAACTGCAGTGAACACCGGATGGCAGGGGGTGTAATGACGCATTTAGAGAAAAAACTAGGAAGAAGACTTGTTTGGATTGTATGTGATTTACATACAGGCGAGCTACCTCTTCGTCATCTCATCCAGGAACTTGATGGTCCTACAAAGAGCAACAACAAGTGGTCAGGTCCCCTTGGCATCATGCTGGATGAAGCAACACAACTAGAAATAAATACAACCTTTCCAAAGGTCGAAGTTGGCCCTCCCCTTCCGGCGTTGTCTGAAGGAGTCATCAAAGATCTCAGCACAGATCAATCCTATGCTTATCGTATTGCCCAAGCAATAAGATCAGGAGAAGTGCCTCAGTCATTGGCTCTCTTGGAGATTGGACCTGTCAGTCACAGCCGTTGGTTAACTACAGCTCTTCGTTTCTGCAGGATTTGGATTTCCAAACACGAATTGAAGGGCAAAGTGCTGAAGAATTTGAGGTTAATTGTTGAATTTATTATTGGAGTTTATCTTCCCCAGTGGTTTAGTGTGAAACTTAATCCTATGTGGGTGGATGGGCCCAATCACCTTTTGTTTCAATTGCAGCTAGTAAGAACACAGAGGAAGGTAGTGAGGGACATCGTGTTACCTGTGGCAAGAAGGTCCGCTTGGTATGCTCGATCAGAAGCAGTTTTGCAAGCAATGCTTTGCAGTCAATGTACCAATCTCCGAACCGAGGCTGTAGAAGTCATTCTAAAGATTAGAGGAACGCTAATAGATGACGACCAGTTGGGAGACTGTTCGTTTCATTCAAGAAAAGTTCCCCCAATAAACGTCAATGCCACCAAATTGTCAGAATTGGTTGACTTGAGTTTGGAAGTCTTAGAGCCACCATTGACAACAAGTCTAACTAGCCAAGAATTGAGAAACCTTAAAGAGACTCCAATGCAGGTGCCGAAGTGGCCTTCCCACACTCAAAGTGTGGAGAGATGTGTGAAAATGGTCACAGAAGCAGCGGGCCATGTTTACAGCCACGAGAGGCGAGAAGGTTACATCAAAGCACAAATAGCAAGCAGACTACTGATGACAAGAAACCAAAGCAAAGAGAGTATGAAGGCATTGGTTACTTTCAAATAGACTACGGATAATAAAATATAATAATTTGAAACTTGAAACAGTAACATGTGTGCAAACGCTGGTTATGTTATAAATTCACAAATATGTACATTTAAAAATCCATTTGATGTAGGTAGGACTTATTATAAAAAAAAATTTATGCCAGAATATTGTTTTGCATGCTTAAAGACTACAATAAATTGCTACCAAATTACTCGATTTTCAATTTAGCCAGTTCACCCCCTAAATTGACACACCCTACCTTACAACACACCATCACAGCCAGGCTGCCCACAACACTATCACAGCCAGGTAGCCCATAACACCATCACAGTCAGTTTGCCCATAACACCATCACAGCCCAGGCTGCCCACCCTACCACCACAGCCAGGCTACCCACAACACCACCACAGCCAGGCTGCCCACAACACCACAGCCAGGCTGCCCATAACACCACCACAGCGAGGCTGCCCATAACACCACCACAGCGAGGCTGCCCACAACACCACAGCCAGGCTGCCCATAACACCACCACAGCTAGGCTGCCACAGCAGCTGTAAAATTACAGCCATAACTAGTGAGCAAGTTACAGCAGTACAGCTACATAATCTGTCCTGTACATGTTGCCTTCACGTGTTACTGTACACCTGAGTGAGGAACCTGGCCTGGCAGGAAGTGGGAGCAACAGGATCGATTCTATTATGTACAGTAAGTTGGGTGAAGGTTCGTCAGACTTTGAAATATAGTTATCGTGTAATCCTTTAGACTTAGCCTTCTTCACTAAAGGTAATATTTCAAGGGGTAGGGAGACCTGCCATGACAACGAGCCATAATCAAAGACCCAAGTGTTCTCATTCTTACACACTCGCAAGACTCATCAACTTATATCATTAGCTGCTACAAAGTTCACTTTGTAGCAGCTAATGATATAAGTTGTAACCATAACTGATCTGGCCAATGTGGGGGGCCTGTGGGGGGTTGATCGAGGTGCAGGTTTTCTCGGCCTCTCCTGCGTCACAGAACAAAATATTAAGCACAAGCATCAACAAGAAACTCCCACTAATGTAAGAGAGACACTCACGTAGGCACAAGTCTAGCATACTGACGTGAGAGACTAAGTCATAAATATATACACCCAATTTACACGAGAGCTTTGGTGGTCGTGGGTGGTGTACAGGCCGGAGACACAGGCAAGGGTGTCCTTCTGCAGGACGTTTGCACCGCCTCAAAGGGCTCAAGGGATCAGTGGAATGTCCCGGGGCAGGTCGCCCAAGACGCCTCTCACTAGTGTGGAAAGTGAGATAAATACTCCGGGAATGTGAGCGTGACGCTGCAGTAAACTCTACTACGCCAGGCTGGTTGACTCGTGTGGCTGAAGACCCGACAACAGCTGAACCTGCAGCAGGGGAAGAGTGGTCAGGTGTCCCCCAGGAAGGGGGGGGGGGATTGGCAGAGTTAAGGAAGAGACAGCGGAGGTACTTTCCTAGGACAGTGCCAGGTAAGTAGATTGAGAGGGAAGTGATCAGCAGCAAATAAAAGTGTGTCACTGGTTAGCACTGGTAGTCAATGATTAGTTTGTTAGGTTGGTTTCTAATTCTGCACTCAAAAGGGTTAGATAGTGTGCCCTCCCTCTGCCTCTTATCCACATATCCTCCCTGCCAGGTAAAGCATTCATAATATAGAGGAGAGAGAGAGAGAGAGAGGTATAATGGCTGTGGATTAAGTTACAGTGCGTGAAAGATATTACTAAAATACAACGGCATTAATTTTAACATGTCAAAGCAACCTACAGTATTTCCTAGCTAACACAGAATACAACACACAAACCTAAAAAAATAATCTATGAATATTTTAATATCTATTACGACAAAACTAACTGTGGAATATTATATGACAATAAAAGTTCCATTATGTAATGTTATTTTGATTAACAGTCAATATATATTTTTTCTTTCTTTATTTTCAGTTGGCAATGTTTTGTGACAGAAGTATACAGTTTGTGAAATATTAAATTCACAATTAGTGGGAAAATATAAAAATTTTTGGTACAGTCACTCCAGTGCAGGAACGAGCAGGCCATGGTCAGCAGGGATGGTACAGCTAGCCACCATGGTCAGCAGGGATGGTACAGCTAGCCACCATGGTCAGCAGGGATGGTACAGCTAGCCACCATGGTCAGCAGGGATGGTACAGCTAGCCACCATGGTCAGCAGGATGGCACAACTGGCCACCATGGTCAGAAGGGATGGTGACAGCTAGGCTATCATGGTCAGCGGGATGATATATAACTAATAGGAAGAAGAGGAGGAGGAGGAAGAGGGGAGGGGTGAGGAAGAGGAAGAGGAGGGAAGGCGGTGAAGAAGAAGAAGGCGAAGGAGAAGAAGAAAGATGAGTACTGTAAGAGTGTGCAGAACAGCAGACACTCCTCACAGGACTTCAAAAGAAACAAGCAGGGAGAAAGAAAATGTCACTTTGATCAATATTTTCAAAAGCCCAAGAGGAAGGCTGGGCGGGGAGGGGGGGGGGGGGTTATTCCCGAGTGACATCTGAACATCAAGAAGAGATGCCGACAAATACACTATTCCGGAGAGCTGGAAAAATATTCATCTAAAAGATATATATTCAACGTAACAGTGAATAATAATAATAATAATAATAATAATAATAATAATAATAATAATAATAATAATAATAATAATAATAATAATAATAATAATAATAATAACAATAATAATAATAATAATAATAATAATAATAATAATAATAATAATAATAATAATAATAATAATAATAATAATAACAATAATACCTGTAATAATGATTGAAAAAATAATATTAACAACATCATAACAACCATGTGAAGAGTAATTCCTCAGGGCAATTCAAGGTTTATTCTATGAGGAACAAACTTGTCTCATAACAACTAAAAACAATCCACACTTTACCTCACTTTTCAAGACCAGTTATGGACATGAGCACCCAGTGAGGGGAATGAGGGTGAGGGGTACAGGAAGAGGGACGCGGGTGAGGGAAGTGGGGCATGAGAGAACTGAGAGGTGAGGGGAATCAAGATGAGAAAAGAATGGAAGTGGGGGTGAGGGTAGAGAGGGAGTGAGGTAAGTAAGGGGAGAGGGAGAGTGAAGGAAGTTGGGGAAGGGGGTAGTGAGGTAAGTAAGGGTGAAAGGGTGAGGGAAGTTGGTGAGAAGTGAGTGGTGTGGTGTGAGGTGAGGGGATAGCAGACAAATTGAGGTGAAGGGGAGGGTGGACAGGTTACAGGACTGAGGATGTATGGATTGATAGAACCTGAAATAGTTTACACACAGCGACAGTGAAAGTTGTAGCCTAGTATTGGTGTGGCCACGAGCTGCCCTATTGTTGGGAAAGGAAATAAGTTTTTTATCCTGTTATGTGATATGTGAATCAGAGAGAGAGAGAGAGAGAGAGAGAGAGAGAGAGAGAGAGAGAGAGAGAGATAAAAGCTCTGTTAAGTCATTGCTCATCTTATTCTCCCTCAGACACACAGGCCGGGACACCATCTCCACAAGGCTGGTGATGGACAGGTAGACCTTCAGTGTTGCCACACAATCTTCATTACCAACACAACTGCCGCAGTGAACCTCTGTTACTCCGCCTCCTGATGCCCGCCACACAGTCCCCATTACTGACCAAGGTACTGAGGGTCTCAACAACACCTATACCAGGACGCCTAATGCCACCACCACCAACCAACACCAAACTCTTGTCCTGATGCTTCCCAGAGACTCCCCACTACTGACGAAGGTGCTGAAGGTCGTAACAGGAGCGGTTATCAACACTGCACCACCCATCACACGGCTGCCAGTGGCGGACACAAACACTCCCCAGTCTTGTGTCTCGCTTATCATAGATTAAAACTGTAAGGAAACTCTTCACTTAAATAAACTAAAATGAAGAGAATAATCAAATGAACTGTGTTGGTGCAGCTGAGTAATCACCTCCCCCTATTACTAGAGGTTTATATAATAATAATAATTCAACTTGAGTCAAATAAACGCTAAACTTCACCAAAATAAATACAACTTTACATGACTTCATCAAAACACCAGCAGCAACTATACATAAAAAATTATTCACTAAGTTAATCAATGCAACAAAAATATCAACAAAGTTAATCTAAACATTTGAATACTAAAGAAAAGAATATAATTTGAATATTATCTCTGAAACCCAAACAAGTCACCCCTACCTGGCCTCTCTCACAGCCAGGTGTTGTTCGATTACCTGAGTGATGTTGGCGGCCGTCACAAGTATTAGTAGATGCTCTCTCTCTCTCTCTCTCTCTCTCTCTCTCTCTCTCTCTCTCTCTCATTAATAATAATTAGATTAAGTTGTGTGTCCTGTTGACCTGGGAGTGACCATAGTAATAACACTTGTATTACTGTATTAAATTTGTGTACGTGTGACGAAGGTATACGTTTATTGACGCTAGAGTGAGGATAGTGTTGATGTTTGTGACCATGGAACAAAAAATAACACACAAGGAGAAAATATATCTTCTTGGCAGAACTCTATCCTGTCTATGAGAATACTATCATGATGAGTGACGCATGAATGGCCAATGAAGAGTTCACTTGCATGTCTTACCATCTTCCTCAGAGTAAACAGCCAGCACCACCACACACCAAGCTCCTAATTCCTCTGGGGAGAAGACTGGAGAGAGCAGGAGAGGGTGAGACACAGGGGAGAGGGTGAGACACAGGGGAGAGGGTGAGACACAGGGGAGAGGGTGAGACACAGGGGAGGTTTAGTTGACACATGTAAGGGAGAGTGAGACAGGAGTACAGTACACACACCTTCACTAATAACACCACACCACTCAATACTTCCTGATTTATATCTGTTATATTATTGTTATTTCTTGATCAGCTTCTCAGCCCCAAGAGTCTCAATGAGGAGTTAACAGTCTTTACCTGATGGTATATCATATACACATACAAGGAACCGAACAGAGGAAAATATTTTGATAACTGTGAAGTAATTCCCACTCTTTATGTCATATATAAACATATGCCGTTTTTATATCAAGTTTGATTACATTCACCTTTCTACTTTTTTAATCCTGCAGGTGATATGCGCCTACAGGTGTTGTCTAATGGTAGACCCTGCTGCCATATGGCATCACGAAAATTGTGACCAAGTCCCAGGTTGCTGATCTGACTTTCTGCCTCAATTAAACACAATTGCAGGGTCTCAATTGATTCTCTTACTGTTGACAACACAACATTCATTTTTGTATTTATTTATTATTAGTATCATTATTGTTATTAATACATTTTCGCCCCCAGGCCCCGATGTGGGTCAGTGACCTGTGCCCTGGTGGGGTAATCCCGTTAAAAAAAGATGGTCGTGAACGTGGGTGGGTGGCAGGACCAACAGTGAGGCACCAAGGTCAGTGACAACCAACACCTTGGTCCACGTCAATTCCTGACACATTCACGTCTGGAAAATCAGTGTAGACATGTCAGGTCACGCCGTTATTATGGCACTACAACACTGATAGAAAAGATTAATAGTGAGGCGGTGTTGGGTAGAGTGGTTCACTGACACTAGTCCCTCCCACCCCTTGTAACAACACACTGCTTCTCTTTATAGGAACAACACGTGTTTAATCAAGACCACAGTGTGTTTGTTGAGGCTGCCGGGCTCAGAGACTCCCTCAACCCCACTTCTACCGGCCTCCTCTCTACAATACAATAATAATATTCTGGGTTCCTCCTTTTCATTCTTCCTTTTCTTATTATTTTTATTCATCGTCGTTACACCCTCGAAATGGTCATTAATCAAAAACAAAAACAATATTATGCAAACCACACGGGGAGGTTCACCATCAGACCTCAGTCAATCACAAACTTCGTGTTTTTCCATGAATTATTACATGTTTGTGTAAACAGAAGGACACCACCAGCAGGACGACACCACCGAGAAGAAGCTACCATTAGCAGGAGGACACTACCAGCAGGAGGACACCACCAGCAGGAGGAACGCACTACCATGGGGGACACCACCAGCAGGGGGACACCACCAGCAGGGGGCTGAGGAGGAAGCTACCATGCAGGGAGGACACAACCAGCAGGAGGACACTACCAGCAAGAGGACACCACCGCAGGAGGACACTACCATCAGGGGACACCACCGGGGGACACCACCAGCAGGGGACACCACCGAGTGGAAGCTACCATTAGCAGGAGGACACTAGCAGGAGGACACCACCAGCATGGAGGATACCAGCAGTAGGACACCACCAGCGGGACACTACCAGCAGGAGGACACTACCAGCAGGAGGACACTACCAGCGGGGACAACCAGCAGGGGGACTACCAGCAGGGACACCACCAGAGGGCTACCAGCAGGAGGACACCAAGGAGGGAGGGCCACACCAGCAGGAGGACACCACCAGCGGAGGGACACCACCAGCAGGAGGACACCACCGGGAGGAGGACACCACCAGAGGAGGACACCACAGCAGGGAGGACACCACCAGCAGGGAGGACACCTGGACACCTGAAAGGAGGACACCACCAGCAGAGGACACTACCAGCAGGGGACACCACCAGCAGGAGGACACTACCAGCATGGGGACACCACCAGCAGTGGGACACCACCAGCAGGAGGAACTACCAGCAGGAGGACACTGGGAGGACACTACCAGCAGGGGGACACTACCAGCAGGAGGACACTACCAGCAGGGGACACCACCAGCAGGGGACACTACCACGAGGACCCCAGCAGTAGGACACCACCAGCAGGACACCACAGCAGGGGACACCACCAGCAGGAGGACACTACCAGCAGGAGGACACTACCAGCAGGAGGACACTACCAGCAGAGGACACACCAGCAGGGACACTACCAGCAGGAGGACACCACCAGAAGGAGGACACCACCGAGGAAGCTACCATTAGCAGGAGGACACTACCAGCAGGAGGACACCTGCACCAGCAGGAGGACACCACCGAGAGGAAGCTACCATTAGCAGGAGGACACTACCAGCAGGAGGGGCACACCAGCAGGAGGACACCAGCAGAGGGCTACCAGCAGGAGGACACCACCAGCAGGCGGACACTACCATCAGGGGGACACCACCAGCAGGAGGACACCACCAGAAGGAGGACACCACCGAGGAAGCTACCATTAGCAGGAGGACACTACCAGCAGGGACACCACCAGCAGGAGGACACCACCAGCAGGAGGACACCACCAGCAGGAGGACACCACCAGAAGGAGGGACACCACCAGCAGGAGGACACTACCAGCAGGAGGACACCACCAGAGGAGGACACCACCGAGAGGAAGCTACCATTAGCAGGAGGACACTACCAGCAGGGAGGACACTACCAGCAGGAGGACACCACCAGCAGGACGCCACTCAGCAGGAGGACACCACCAGCAGGAGGACACCACCAGCAGGAGGACACCACCAGCAGGAGGACACCACCAGCAGGAGGACACCACCAGCAGGAGGACACCACCAGCAGGAGGACACTACCAGCAGGAGGACATCACCAGCAGGAGGACACCACCAGCAGTAGACACCACCAGAAGGAGGACACCACCAGCAGGAGGACACCACCGAGAGAAGCTACCATTAGCAGGAGGACACTACCAGCAGGAGGACACCACCAGCAGGGGGACACCACCAGCAGGAGGACACCAACATCAATACACCACCAGCAAGAGGACACCTACAGCAGAAGGGCACCATCACCAGAGGACACCACGGACAAACAGACACCAACATCAGGACACCAGCAACTGCAGGAGGACACCGCTTGGGCCATCCAATAAACGTCCACTTATATTACAAAGAAATGTTTATCCTACGCGTGAGGTCATCTTTATACTGTTGTTCAGGCTGTTGCTACCGCTGTTACTGCTGTGGCTCTTATTACTTTCTTCTCACGCTGTATGCTTTTCCTCCTCTTATTGCAACCATTTATTTTATTTTTGTTACTGAATTTACATAGATATTTTTTTTATTTGCCATATCTTTCAAATATTTTTTCTTCTTTCCGGAACTGTAAGTAAGCAAATAAATATCACCGCTGCTGTTATTGGTTGCCTAATAATAATTTTGTAATGTTAGCAGATTGGATTACTAAAGAGTCTAGGTCTTTATGAGGAAGTCACCGCTCATAGGATCAAAGGATAATGCCCTGTAAAATTATACTTGTGGTCTTGGGGAGGCTGTGTGGTCTTGGGGAGGCTGGGTGGTCCTGGAGGCTGTGGTCCTGGAGGCTGCGTGGTCCTGGAGGCTGGGGTCCTGAGGCTGCCTGCCCAACAGTGAAGCTTCAGGTATTCAGCCTCTCCTAGTTTGGTTATTGTCCCTTGTATGTCCTTGTTTTAAGAGAGAGAGAGAGAGGGGATAATGGAAAGGAAAGAGACAGGGGCAGTGAAAAGGAAAAGGAAAAAAGGCGATGTTAAGAGAAGGGGTTGAGGATGAAAGAGAGAGGGAGGAATGTTAGTGAAGATATAGAGGGAGGAGAGATGTAAGGAAGAAAGGAAGAGGGAAAGAGTGAATAACTAGAAGGAGGTAAACGTAGGAAAGAGAGTTAGAAGGGCTAATGAGGAGAAAGGAAGGCGGAGAATGAGTGAAAGTCAAAATGAGAAAAAGAAGCAAGGAAGATAAGGAGGATATTGAAATGGAAAGGCAAAGGAAACGAAGATGGGGAAAAGGAAGACGAGATGGAGAAATGAGGAAAGAAGGAGAGCGGAAGGAAGGAAGGAAGGAATGAGAGAGGAAGGAAGAAAGGAGATGTAGAGAGGATAAATGTCAGAGAAAATAGAGAGAAATATAGCTTAAATAACTCTTCTCTTCCTTCTCATCTCTTGCTTTTCCTTGTCGTCGTCTTCTTCTTCCTCTTCTTCCTCTCTCCCTGTCTTTATCTTCTTTTTCTTCTTGTATCTTCTATTGTCTCCTTTCAATCGTGTGTGTGCATGTGTGTGTGTGTGTGTGTGTGTGTGTGTGTGTGTGTGTACTCCCTTCTACCCTCCTCCTCCTCTTCTTTCCTCATCCCCTATCCCCCTTCCGTAATCCCTCCTGCCCCCTCCACCACATCCCGGTAAGACCCAACTAAGATAAATGTTTCTGAGGTTGAAGGAAAAAAAACCAGGATGGACGAAGGCTAATTGTTGCATAATTTAGGTGAAAGTGTCGCAGCATATCAGCCATCCTGGGAGAAAGAAGAGGATTCCATGATTTTTTTTTTTTCTCTTTTCATGCATCAATCTTGTAAGAGCCACCGTGTCTTAACTGTTCTGTTTTATCTGTTCTGTTCGTCTTTATGTGTCTGTCCGGTTCTGTCTATCTATATATTTTGTTCATCTATTCTATATGTCTAGTTTGGCTGTCTATTTGTCTGTCCGTCTGTCTTATCTGTCTGTTCTTCTGGTCTTTGTGTCTGTTCGTCTCTCTTTGTCTCTCCGTCTACCTTATCTGTCTATTTGTCTATCTATCTGTCTGTCTATTTGGTTCATCTGTCTGATCGCCGATTGACCTCCTTTTTGGTTTCTTGTTTCCTTTATCCCTCTCCTTTCATTTCCTTCTTCCTTCCTCTCTATTCTTCCTTCTCTCCTCTCCTCTCCCACAGCACCGCCATGCCTGTTTGTGGTGACGTCACACAGTCAACACAACATCCGACTCGTCACCACCTTTTTAGTATACAGTAAATAAGACCCATAAAAGAGAGAGAGAGAGAGAGAGAGAGAGAGAGAGAGAGAGAGAGAGAGAGAGAGGGGAGAGAGAGAGAGAAAGAGAGAGAGCTACACTCACGAGATGTTTATAATGTTGACACACACACACAGGGCGCCTCCTGCATGGCCGCCACTTGAACCTCCACCATCATGAATCAACGTAATAAAAGCAATACTGGGGAAGCGGTCCTTAATTGTTTACTTTGGGAGCAAGAGTGATAACTGCGGAGAGAGAATTATGTAAGGAGGAGAGATGATGAGACAACCAAGAAAAGACAACATATTGCTTCTCGTTAAAACACCACGTTATTTACTATTGAACTGTGCACACTATTACCTAAGTCCTTTTAGTGTAAGTTTATATAGGAAGAATATGTTTAACAATTTTAATGATATGAGAAAATACAAACAGTATATATAATTATTTACTTAATTACTTAAGGAGTGTTCATAGTTATGATTGTACCTTGTGTAGTGCCACGGCACACTACCCACATAAACAGGGTCAAGGTACACTACCCACATAAATGTGCCACGGTACACACTACCACATAAACAGGGTCAAGGTACACACTACCATAAACAGTGCCACGGCACACACTACTCAAACAGGGTCAAGGTACACACTACCTACATAAACAGTGCCACGGTACACACTACCTACATAAACAGGGTCAAGGTACACCTACCCATAAACAGTGCCACATACACACTACCTACATAAACAGGGTCAGGTCACTACCTACATAAACAGGGTCAAGGTACACTACCTACATAAACAGGGTCAAGGTACACAGCTTACAAAATAAAAATAATTTCAGTGAATGACTGAGTCGTTCTAGCTACTGCCACAAATTATACATTATACCATTCAGCCGTCGGCACTGGGTCGATAAGGCAGAGTGAAGTTGAACTTTGATCCTGAACTTTATTAAAATTTCGATGAAAACAACTTACTAATGAACATAATTCAAACTGACGTATCTTACTATATGGCGCTGACGGAGGAATCAACATCATTACTGTGTCGTACAGATGAATAAGTGCTTATTGTGGTAAGGCAGGAGAGTATTATGTCAGTCACGGATCATTGGGAACACTAGGGGAATTAATGACATCTAAACCTTGAAATATGTCATAACTACACACATGAACCATCAGCAGGACACTCTAAGTT
>NW_024742270.1:22500-32768 GCF_018991925.1 Homarus americanus | reverse complement strand
TAGTTACGTATTGCTCCTCCTGCCAAATATATCCACACACTCCATGTCTCTCTCTCTCTTTGAACTTCGCGTAAAGAAAAATATCACATTATCCCAATTCGCGAAAGTAATATCTCTCAGCAGTTCGCGAAGTTTCCGTTAGCCAATATTAAGATCTTCCTGCCTTAAATTTTTGCGCTAGGTTAATTGATTTATTCGCGACTAATCATATCACGAGCTTTTAAATTTCGCGCAGATACCAAGCTTCATGAATATAATAATCCTTAACTTATAATTTTCGCGCAGTTTCAAGCTTCTGGAATGTAAATATTTAGCAACATTCTCATTTATAATATTTCGCGAAGGTAAAATAATTTCAAGCAGTCTCAATTTTTGGCGAATCTGAGAGAGAAATATAATAGTGGTGTAAATAGGTTAGTTAGTTAGGTTAGGTTAGGCAGGTTGCTTGTGTTAGGCAGCTAGGTTAGGCCAGGCAGCTAGGCAGATTATGTTGGTTGTGTGAGGCTAGGTTGTGGTTAGGCAGATTAGTGTAGGTTAGGTTAGGTTGTGTTGAGGTAGGTTAGGTAGATTAGGCTAGGTTATGAGAGCTACTAAGTGGCAGTGACTGCGTGTAAGAATTTTACTTTACTTTTTGTAAGTAAGAGAATTTGTTGCTGTACAGTAAATATTTTCACGTAAACTCATGAGTATAATAAGTTTGCATCATATTAATATAGAGTTTACACATTAACATTTACGACTTAATATTTTTAACTCAAAATTAGCGATTTTTTTTACTTTTTCTGCGTTTAATCTTTTATTAACGGCTGTGAAAGATGTTTTAGCGTTCACTTCTGATTATTTTTTCTCCCTCTCTCTACCTCCTTCCACTTCTCTCCTCTCTTCCATTTTGTCTCTCTCTCCATTTCCCTCCCTCCCTCTCTATCTTTCAAACTCTATCATCTCTCCTCTCTCCCACTTCTTTCTCTTCGCTTTCCTCTCTCTTCATTTTTTTTTTCTCGTACATGTTCGTTTTTGTCTTTCCGGTCATCACCCATATTAAAGCTGACTTTGGCCTGACTCAACTTCTCCACGAGTATCCCCTCCAAGTGCTGTTGTGGGCCACGTTTTCTGTTGTTATTATTATTATTATTATTATTATTATAACTACTACTACTACATTATTATTTTTTTTAAACGTGTCCTCCATCCTCCCTAATAGCCACTCTTTTCGCCGCTATTTTATTATTACCTTACTACTACTACTACTTTGACTATTACTATTACTACAACTACTACTACTACCACCAAGCAGTAATGAGATCAACCAGGTCCCCTGACAGGTGCGGGTAGGCCATGAGCAAGAGGAAGGTTCCCCCTATGAGGAAGAAGTCCTGCCCCCCCAGCTAGAAGGACTCACTGCTCCTCAAGTTCACCAAGGACCCTGACGATTCCTAGCAACGTCCTAGCACTACTGGCGACTCCTAGCAACGTTCTAGTACTACCGGCGAGTCCTAGCAACGTTCTAGTACGACCGGGAGACTCTCAGCAACGTCATAGCAACGCTTTTTGTCGAGTCCTAGCAACGTCCTAACACTACTAGGAACCAGTAAAAATAGTGTCCAGGTACATAAACTCCCCTTTCGGCCTTTGCAACATGTTAGGACTGCTAGGAACCACTACAGAAATAATACTAGTAATCGTGTCCCAGCACCAAATAACCCTTACCACTCCTAACAAAGACCTGACACTACGAGAACCTTTCACCCCAGCTGGAGGACCTCACACTCAACCAGACCAACAGCAACAGCATCCTAGCAACACGTCCTGTGGTTCTGAGGAACACGTGTCTCTCCTAGCAACACGTCCTGGGTGGCTCGAGGAACACGTGTCTCTCCCTAGCAACACGTCCTGGTGGCCTGAGGAACACGTGTCTCTCCTAGCAACACGTCCTGGGTGGCCTGAGGAACACGTGTCTTCAGTAAGGGTCCCATTATCTCTCAGCTGAATCTTTTTCTCTGGTGAAATACAGACAAAGACTGAGGTGCTAATGTAATGTATTGTACTGTATTGATCCTCTCTGGTATTGTATTAAGGGAAGTGAAACCCTGAATAGTGTATATATTTGAGATACTGAAACCCCGTAAGTATTGTATTTAAGGAAGAGAAGACTTTGGTTGTTGTATTTAGGAAGTGAATTCTCGAGTATTGCATTTTATGAAGTGAAACCACTGAATATTGTGTTTGAAAAGTGAACCCTTCCACAATGTATTCCAGGAACTGAAACCCTGAGTATTGTATTTAGGAAGTGAAGCCTTGAGTATTGTATTAGGAGTGAAACCCCTGGTGTTGTATATATTTGAGAAACTGAACCTGTAAGTATTATATTTAGGAAGTGAAACCCATAAAACTCTGCACTTAAGAACATATTTAATGTCCAGAGAGGGTTTCTGGCTGGTACACGTGAGAAGGCTTCACCATGAGCACACACACACACACACACACACACACACACACACACACACACACACACAGTTACCAGGTGAGGTGTCTGGTAATAAAGTCTGCTTCAGCAGGTGTATCACAAGCCACCTAACCTAGACAAGGTAGTGTGGATCAAGGTAGAGTATGATCAGTGTACACAAGAGTTAAGTGGATCAGTGTACACAAGAGTTAAGTGGATCAGAGTACAGAAAAACTAGAGGATCATGAGTGGAGCAGCGATCCTAATAACAGCTTGACCTGTGTGTGTGTGTGTGTGTGTGTGTGTGTGTGTGTGTGTGTGTGTGTGTGTGTGTGTGATAATAATAATTAACGGTTTATTGAAAGAGCATGGCAGGTGGAAGGCTGAAAATATTCAGTTATATAATTGGGAATGGGTCTTGATTGACAAATACTATACAAGTAACATAAGTGATACAAATATGATATATAATAACTAGGTGGGGAGAAGGTCATACTACAGGGCATTTCAACATAGTAACAGCAAAAGGGTAAGATTGACTGGGAGTAATACACTGGTTGATTACGGGTTGTTGATAATTTTTACAATGGTTAGGACTGGCTGTTCTTATAGTGATCAGTTTGTGCCTGTATGGGCTGGATGCATTCTCGGGCGAGGGATCTCGGTGAAAGTAGGAGCCGGTGTCGAGGATGGTGCAGAAGTTTCTCACCAAATTTGCAGATGAGGTCGTGGATGGTCAGTGAGAGCGAGAGGGTCAGTGTGTTGAGCGCTTCTTGATGTGTGGAAGAGGAAGGAGAGAATAATCTTGCATGCCCTCTTTGCACTTTTTCTGGGTGTTTACGTTGTGTGGCATTTAGGAGAAGACCAGGTAGGGAGGCATAGGTGAGCTTGGGAAGTATGAATGTTGAGTAAACACTGAGGAGCTCGGGGCAGGAACCGAGGGACTTGAGTCGGCGGAGGAGGTGAGACGGAAACTGGAGGATTTGACAACTTTACTGACGTGGTTTCCAATTTAGTTTGTTGTCTATAGTGACGCTGAGGAGCTTGGTGGAGTCGACAACCTGGAGTGTGTGTTGGGACCTAAAGTAATGGAAGGGGGAGAGGTCGGAGAGAGGTGATGCATAACCATGGTCTTGGTATGGTTGATGGTGACGTGGGTTGTTGGTGGCCCAGTTTTGAGACTGTTCAATAAACTTGAAGGCGGTATAGTCGGGAGCAGAAGTGTTGACGCTGATCCCAATGGTGGAGTCGTCGACATATTTCCAGCGAGCAGAGGTTTCCTTAGGGCATCATTGACAAGCACAAGGAAGCAGAGCGGTGTGTGTGTGTGTGTGTATGTGTGTGTAGTAACGTTATGGCCTCTAGTGGCTCAACGCTGGGAACACTTCTTGATTTCCATGATTATTTGGCAAGTCTTAACTCTCAAAGTCTTACTCCTCTCAAAGTCTTAATTTCAAAGTCTTACTCTCTCAAAGTCTTACTTTCAAAGTCTTACCTCTCAAAGTCTTACCTCTCAAGTCTTACCTCTACAAGTCTAACTCTACAAGTCTTACCTCTACAAGTCTTAATTCCACAAGTCTTAATCTCTAAGGTCTTACCTCTGGCAAGTCTTACCTCTCTCAAAGTCTTAATTTCTAAAAGTCTTACTCTCAAAGTCTTATCCCTCAAAGTCTTACCTCTCAAAGTCTTACCTCTCAAAGTCTTACCTCAAAGTCTTACCTCCTCAAAGTCTTACCTCTCAAAGTCTTACCTCTCAAAGTCTTACTCCTCAAAGTCTTACCTCAAAGTCTTAATTTCTACAAGTCTTACTCTCTACAAGTCTTACCTCTCAAAGTCTTATCGTCCACTCCAAAGTCTTAATTTACAAGTCTTCCTCTCAAAGTCTTACCTCTCAAAGTCTTACCTCTCAAAGTCTTACCTCTCAAAGTCTTACCTCTCAAAGTCTTATTCTCACAAGTCTTACCTCTCTAAAGTCTTACCTCTCAAAGTCTTACTCTACAAGTCTTACTCTCAAAGTCTTACCTCTCAAAGTCTTACCTCTCAAAGTCTTACCTCTCAAAGTCTTACCTCTCAAAGTCTTAATTCTCTACAAGTCTTACCTCTACAAGTCTTACTTCAAAGTCTTACTCTCTCAAAGTCTTACCTCTCAAAGTCTTATTCTCAAGTCTTCTAAGTCTCTTCAAAGTCTTATCTCAAAGTCTTACCTCAAGTCTTACCTCTCAAAGTCTTACCTCTCAAAGTCTTACCTCTCTCAAAGTCTTACCTCTCAAAGTCTTACCTCTCAAAGTCTTAATTCTCAAAGTCTTACTCAGTCTTACTCAAGTCTTACCTTTCAAAGTCTTACCTCTCAAAGTCTTACCTCTCAAAGTCTTACCTCTACAAGTCTTACCTCTCAAAGTCTTACCTAAGTCATAAAGTCTTACCTCTCAAAGTCTTACCTCTCAAAGTCTTACCTCTCAAAGTCTTACTCTTAAAGTCTTACCTCCTCAAAGTCTTACCTCTCAAAGTCTTACCTCTCAAAGTCTTACCTCTCAAAGTCTTACCTCTCAAAGTCTTACTCCTCAAAGTCTTACCTCTACAAGTCTTACCTCTCAAAGTCTTACCTCAAAGTCTTACCTCTCAAAGTCTTACCTCTCAAAGTCTTACCTCTCAAAGTCTTACCTCTCAAAGTCTTACCTCTCAAAGTCTTACTCGTCTTATCTCAAAGTTCTCTCAAAGTCTTACTCTCTCTCAAAGTCTTACCTCTCAAAGTCTTACCTCTACAAGTCTTACTCTCAAAGTCTTACCTCTCAAAGTCTTACTCTCAAAGTCTTACCTCTCAAAGTCTTACCTCTACAAGTCTTACTTCTCAAAGTCTTACCTCTCAAAGTCTTACCTCTCAAAGTCTTAATTCTCAAAGTCTTACCTCTACAAGTCTTACTCTCAAAGTCTTACCTCTCAAAGTCTTACCTCTCAAAGTCTTACCTCTCAAAGTCTTACCTCTCAAAGTCTTACCTCTACAAGTCTTACTTCTCAAAGTCTTACCTCTCAGTCTTACCTTTCACCAAGTCTTACCTCTCAAAGTCTTATTCTCAAAGTCTTACCTCTCAAAGTCTTACTCTCTCAAAGTCTTACCTCTCAAAGTCTTACCTCTACAAGTCTTACCTCTCAAAGTCTTACCTTCAAAGTCTTACCTCTCAAAGTCTTACCTCTCAAAGTCTTACCTCTCAAAGTCTTACCTCTCAAAGTCTTACTCCTCTCAAAGTCTTAATTTCAAAGTCTTACCTCTCAAAGTCTTACCTCTCAAAGTCTTACCTCTCAAAGTCTTAATTCTACAAGTCTTACTTCTCTCAAAGTCTTAACTCTACAAGTCTTATCTCAAAGTCTTACCTCAAAGTCTTAATTCTCTCAAAGTCTTACCTCTCAAAGTCTTACTCTCTCAAAGTCTTACCTCTCAAAGTCTTAATTTCAAAGTCTTACCTTTTTGAATTATTAAAAAAAATCGATACTTTCTCTCGCTACCTTTACTAATTTTCCTCACCACTTTCTCTCGCTACTTTCTCACTACTCTCTCGCACTACTTTCTCTCACTTCTTTCCCTCACTACTTTCTCCTCGCTACTTTCTCACTACTCTCTCGCTCTACTTTCTCTCACTTCTTTCCCTCGCTACTTTCTTTCTACTTTCTCTGAGAGTGAGTAAACGGGCATTAAGATAAGTAGATAAAAGAGACGATAAAGAAAATATTTCCTACAGCCTCGCGAAATCTCTTTAAAAATAAATAATACACCGAATTTATCAGCATTTTCACTAACACTATCAATAACTACTGAGGCCTAACCTAACCTAACCTAACCTAACCTAACCTAACCTAACCTAACCTAACCTAACACAATCATTAGCTACTGGGGCAAGATCTTCCCCTCACTCGCTGACTGACTTTACTGAAACAAATTTTAATGTCACTTCAAAACCAAAAATTTCGTTGAAGTTTGACTGAAATAATAATAATAATACTTGAGGCTGGGAACTCAGACCCGATGTAAACATGGTGAAAGATTAATTGGTTCATTCGTCAGGCTTGAAGACGTGTAAATTAACGTTCAAGAAGCACTTTAGGATTACACAATAATAAACGTTACGAAACATTATGAAACGTGTGTGTGTGTGTGTGTGTGTGTGTGTGTGTGTTTACCTGACCTGAGCTGACCTGTTGTATATATAGAGACGGGGGATCAAATAAATATTCCCTCTTAGTCCACCGCACAAAAATATTGCAAACTAAATAAAACAGTATGTATGTATGTATGTATGTATGTATGTATGTATAATGACATAAAGACCTTAGGGCACAGAGGATGACGTACACACACACACACAATACAATCACTGGACTGTGTATAAAGTATTAACTGTACAACAAGGCGCCGCCATACAGAATAATACTGGCCAACCATGACTCTATTTCCCCACAACCAACCTCGTATTAATGAACGCCAACTCACCTGTACCACCAAGGTGAGAATTATTTACATCAAGTAGTTCTGTTGGGGATTTAATTACATTAGGTGTGTGTGAATTAATTAAACAGGTGTATGAATTAATTAAAACATGTATATGAATTAATTACAAGATATATGAATTAATCACAATAGGTGTGTGAATTAATTAAAACAGGTGTGTGAATTAATTAAACAGGTGTGTGTATAAACGAAACACCTTGGTCTCTGTATGAAATGTTGTCACGTAAAAAAATATATATATATATATATATATATATATATATATATATATATATATATATATATATATATATATATATATATATATATATATATATATATATATATATATATATATATATATATATATATATATATATATATATGTGTGTGTGTGTGTGTGTGTGTGTGTGTGTGTACAGTCCTCTTCACTAGTGGGTTTACAGGGGCTCATTATATAAACATTCCACAAATCATTACATCAAGATATTTGTTGTAATATTGTTTTACGTTCATATGTTTACTACTGTGAGTTTCCTTCTGTCTAATGTAAACAAACACAGAGCTGCCACACTGCACAAGACCTGTAAACGCACTAGTGAAGGGGACTGTATGTACGGCGGCCAATAACACTCACCCACACCGAACTGTGTTATGAGTCATTCCTGTATTATTATTTATTATAACACCACAAGGTATTTTGCATAAAACTATCCAATAATAACTGTACCGCTTTTTATTGTCCTTCACCGTAACCCTTATAGTGAATGATGGTGGCAGGTGGAGTCATATATGTCTTATAGTGAATGATGGTGACAAGTCTCTCTCTCTCTCTCTCTCTCAGTCTAGTCTTTCTTTTTCTCTCTGATATAAATCTGTCTGTCTGCCTGTCTGTCTATCTCCCTGTCTCCTTGTCACTCAGCCCTCACACTTATCACAGCTACACGAAGAGCTAACGGCTGCCAGTTAGCTCAGCCGGGACAGCTATACCTGCAGCCTCTATATACTGGTGGTGGTGGTGGTGTGTGTGTGTGTGTGTGTGTGTGTGTGTGTGTGTGTGTGTGTGTGTGTGTGTGTGTGTGTGTGTGTGTGTGTGTGTGTGTGTGTCCTCAACACAAACCTATAGCTATCCTCACATCCTGGACCCCATCACCGAGAGATGGTAGAGTGCTCACTAACTGAACGACCCTTTACTTATATTGGTAAATTCTAAGTTCACTATGGTTTTGGAAGGCGTATTTAAAGTTGACCTCCTCGTCACACTAACTTGATAACTTTAATACAAAATGACTTCTCATCGGCAAGTATTGGGTGTTACCCGGGACTCTACCCTAACGGAGATCCGGCAGGAGTACCTTCGTCTGGCGCGACAATGTCATCCAGACAAGAACCCCGACGACCCTAAAGCCACCAAGATTTCCAAAAGCTACAGTCTGTATATAAAGCGCTGTGCAATGTTCACTGGTCCCAAAGTCCCTGCGACAGCAGACCAGGAGTGGGAGAAAAGAAATCCAAACAAAACCACACTTTCCAACACGAATCTCGGGGGACAGTGAACCTATGGCTTCACTCTTCAAGTGAGTCATACCCGGCCCCAGACTCCAACACCGGGTTTTATACCGTTTTCCGAAAGCTGGTCCAAGACATTGCTTACTGGGAGATGAAATGCAAAGAAAACACAGGTAACCTGCCACCACCAAGCTCCGAACGAAGCGACACCCCATTACAAGATGTCAAAGGGTTTTACAATTACTGGCCTAACTTCTCTACTAAACTGTATGTGCAATCAAATGACCAACAAGATTGGGTTCTCATCCCCAATAAAACTCCCTTAAAAAAACAGTTATTTAGGCCCTTCAACGAGACCGAAAAACAATTTATCATGGACGTTCGGTCTTTGGTGAACTTCATAAAAAACAGATCAACGCTGGACACAGAAATGAACAGCAGGAAACCACTGCTGGCAGCCCAGACCTAGCAAAACAAAAACAAAAACAAACAAACACCATCTTCATCCTTCATGGGGTGAAGACGCACTGTACTTGTCGCTGCTCCACTAAGGCGGCCGTGGTCTTTTAGGCCATGGACACAGCTGCCCGCCTGGTCTGTCGGGCCTTCCCCACCTCCTCCTCCCCACCAGGATTTATACATCCTCCCACCAACAATACAGTACAAAGAATATCGATCAACCCACAACTGATATACAAAAGTGATAATTTCGTCTCGAAGAAGAAACAACTGTTAGAGTGTGACAAGATTATCGCCCGAGTCCTCCTAAACAGACTTCTTCTTGAGGCGGAAAACTTCCTCCCAGAATCTCAATGTGGTTTTAGACCATCATGTGGCACCACTGACATGATCCTTGCTGCCCGCCAGATACAGGAAAAATGCAGACACAGCGTCGTGACCTGTACATGGCTTTCATCGATCTTACCAAGGCCTTGACTCAGTCAACAGGGAAGCCCTCTGGCGGACCTTCAGCCTTTTTGCTGCCACAAAATTCATCGCCATTGAGTGGTAACTCCACGATGGCATGAACGGCATTGTCCTGTAGTGGTACCCAGTCAGAGTTCTTACCCATCCTTACTCGTGCCAGTGCCATGTAGCCGGCGGGGTGGACATTCAGTACCGGATGAAGGGTCTTTTCAACATATGACAACTCCAGGCAGGAACAAAGGTGTTGGCAGCTTCCATTACTGATCTTCAGTATGCAGACGACCTCACCCTTGTTGCTCACACTGAACGTGACCTACAGGAGATCAGGAACACCTACACAGATGCGTATGCACACTTCGGCCTTGAGGTGAATGTAAGTAAGACTTAGATTCTCTTTCAGCCTTCCCTGGATCGAACACACCTCCACCATCCATCCAATTTAACTGTACTACCCTCTCTAATGTTACCCACTTTCAGTATCTCGGCTCCCACCTGTCCACCACCGCGGACATCAATGAAGTTATTCAACATCGGATCAGATGTGCATCTCAAGCCTTTGGCAGACTCCATTACCGTGTCTTCAGCTGTAGGGGCTGAAATTATCTACAAGTTGCACGTATATCGAGCAGTGGTCCTCCCCACCCAGCTGTGTGGCAGCGAGACACGAGTCACATACAGGAGGCACCTCAAGACGCGAAAACTCTCACCAACGTAGTCTATGTTCCATCCTCAGTTTACTGGAGACAAGAGAACAAATGCCAGTATTTGCTGACACCAACTGTCAGAAGTATCAGGTTCTCATTAGCCGTGAGCAACTATGCTGGACTGGCCATGTTACCTGCATGGACGACAGTAGACTGCCAAAGCAGCTACTTTACGGTCACCTAATGAATAGTAACCAATGCTGGC
>NW_024742270.1:0-17500 GCF_018991925.1 Homarus americanus | reverse complement strand
ATTATTTACCTTTCTTCTTCTTCTTCTTCTTCCATATTCTTCATCGTCATCGTCTTTAATCAATTTTTCTACCTCGTCATCATCATCATTTTTCCTTAACCAAACTTCGTCCTTCATCATGATTGTTATTACGAAGTTATCTCCACAATCTCTTAATCATTTGCCCCCCTTCACTGCTCTGCCCCACCCCTGCCCCTCTTCACGCCCCTGGCCCCACTCCTGTCTCATTCTGCCCCACCTGCCCCCCTGACCCTAACAGTATAAAGTTGGTCTCTTATTTCTATATCTCTTACGTCTCAAACATCATCTTCTGTCTTATCTTCATCTCAACCACGACTCAAAGCATCATCTCTGTCTCATTCTCATCTCTCCTGCATCTCAAAACGTGATCTCTGTCTCCTGTGTCTCTTTCCCTAGTCTTTCCCACACTTCCTCTTCTCCTTCCCTGTCATTAGGGATATCTCCACCCCATCCCACTACAGGAGGAGGAGGAGGGGTGAGAGGGAGGACGAGGTGGAGGAGGAGGTTGGCAGGTGGGTGGAGCAGGAGGTGGGTGGAGCAGGAGGTGAGGGACAGGAGGGAGGAGCAGGAGGAGGTGGAGGAGGAGGTGGGTGGAGCAGGAGGTTACAGGTGGGTGGAGCAGGAGGGGTGGAGCAGGAGGAGGGGAGGAGGAGGAGGAGAGGAGGGTGGAGCAGGAGGTTGGAGCAGGTGGTGGGTGGAGCAGGAGGTGAGTGGAGCAGGAGGGGAGGAGGAGGGTGGGAGGGAGGGTGGAGGAGGAGGTGGGGGAGGTTGGAGCAGGGGTGGGGTGAGCAGGAGGAGGTGGGAGGAGGGAGCAGGAGGAGGGGTGGGGAGGAGGTGTGGGACAGGAGGTTGAGCAGGTGGTGGGGAGCAGAGGGTGGGGCAGGGGAGGGAGGTGGGGAGGAGGAGGAGAGGAGGAGGGGTGGAGGAGGAGGTGGGTGGAGCAGGAGGTTGGAGCAGGTGGGGGTGGAGCAGGAAGGGCAGGAGGTGGTGGAGCAGGAGGTGGGTGGAGCAGGAGGGAGGGTGGAGCAGAGGGGTGGAGGAGAGGGTGCAGCAGGAGGGGTGGAGGAGGAGGTGGGTGGAGCAGGAGGTTGGAACAGGAGGGTGGAGGGAGGAGGGTGGAGCAGGAGGTGGTGGAGCAGGGGTGGTGGAGCAGGAGGAGGGTGGCAGGAGGGGTGGAGAGGAGGGGTGCAGCAGAGGGTGGAGGAGGAGGTGGGTGGAGCAGGAGGTTGGAGCAGGAGGTGGGAGCAGAGGTGAGGGAGGAGGAGGTGAGCAGGAGGTTGAGCAGGAGGTGGGTGGAGGAGGAGGTGGGTGGAGCGGAGGGGGTGGAGGAGAGGGGGTGGAGCAGGAGGTTGGAGCAGGAGGTGGGTGGAGCAGGAGGTTGGAGGAGGAGGTGGGTGGAGCAGGAGGTTGGAGGAGGAGGAGGCCTATTCAGCCACTTGAATATAATGACAAGACTCTAGGTATTGGATTATAGTGGCGCTCCCTCCCATATAGAGGGGAGGAGAGGCAAGAGGAGGGAGAGACGAGGAAAGGAGGAGAGGCAAGAGGGAGGGAGAGAAGAGGAAGGAGGGAGAGGCAAGAGGAGGGGAGACGAGGAAAGGAGGGAGAGGCAGGGGGGTGAAAGAGGAGGCAAGAGGGAGGGAGGGAGGGACGAGGAAAGGAGGGAGAGGGGTAAGGGGGGTAGAGAGGCAAGGGGGTAGAGAGGCAAGAGGGAGGGAGGGAGAGACGAGAGAGGAGGAGGCAAGGGGTAGAGAGGCAAGAGGGAGAGAGGGAGGTAGATCAGGAAGGAAAGAGAAGGGAGAAATGGAGTAGGAGATGGAGAATGAAGGAGAAAGAGAGATAATGCAGAGAGAGAGATGAAGGAGAGCAAGGAGAGGTGGAGGAAGAGGAAAGAGAAGAGGAGAGTAAGGAGGAAGGGGAGGGAGGGAGAATCGAGGTAAAAGAGGACTCAAGAAAGATGAAAAATGAGGAGGAGGAGGAGGAAGAAGGGAGCAGGAAGGAGGAGGAAGGGGAGAAGGGAAGGAGGAGGAAGAAGGAGTTGGAAGGAGGAGGAAGAAGGGAGCAGGAAGGAGGAGGAAGCAGGGGAGAAGGAAGGAGGAAGAAGGGGAGTTGAAGAGGAGAAGAAGGGAGAAGGAGGAGGAAGAAGAGGAGAGGGAAGGAGAAAAGAGGAGTAGGGAAGGAGGAGGAAGAAGGAGCAGGAAGGAGGAGGAAGCAGGGGAGAAGGAAGGAGGAGAAGAAGGGAGAAGGAGGAGGAAGGGGAGTAGAAGGAGGAGGAAGAATAGGAGTAGGAAGGAGGAAGAAGAAGAGGAGAGGAAGGAGGAGGAAGAAGCAAAAAAGGAAGACGGGAGATAATGAGGTTTAAGAGAATAAGAAATGAAGATGAAAGAGGAGGAAGAGAGAGAAAAAGAGAAAGAGTAAAACTAAGAAGAATAAATAAACCAAAAGAATGATAATAATTGAGGAAAGTAAAATAGGATAAAGACGAAGGAGAAACAGACGAGATGAGAGGAGAGAGAGAGAGAAAGAGAAAGGAAGAGGAGAGAATAAAGAAGAATTAAGTTGTAGGGAGGAAATGAGAGGAGGAAAGTCTTAGAAGAAGGAAGAGGGGAGAGAGAGAGAAAAGAGAGAGTAAGGAACAGGAAGAGAGAGAGAGAGAGAGAGAGAGAGAGAGAGAGAGAGAGAGAGAGAGAGAGAGAGAGAGAGAGAGAGAGAGAGAGAGAGAGAGAGAGAGAGAGAGAGAGAGAGAGAGAGAGAGAGAGAGAGAGAGAGAGAGAGAGAGAGAGAGAGGACCTAAGTGAAGTAAGTTGAGTAGTTGAGGAAAATGAGACATAAAAGAAAAAATTGAGCAGAAGGAACAGAACACAAGAAGAAATGAGAGCGGAAGAGAAGAATGAGAGAGAGCGTGTTCTCTCTCTCTATCACCTCAGCAGCTGTCAACAATATGAATAATAGAACTGACAGCATCGAGATGACCAGTCGTGACCTGTATGGACCTGCCATGACTTGTGACCGTCGTGACCTGCCATAACCTGTCGTCGAACTGTATGGCCCTGACATGACAACCTGTCGACCTGCCAACCTGTCGTGAACTGTATGACCTGCCATGACTTGTGACCTGTCGACCCGCTAACCCGTCGTGAACTGTAAGGACTTGACATGACCTAACCTGTCGACCTGCCATGACCCGTCGTGAACTGTATGACCTGCCATGACTCAGACCTGTCGACTCACAACCCGTCGAACTGTATGGCGACGACATGACCTGTAACCTGTCGACTCTGCTATGACCAGTCGTGAACTGTATGACCTGCCATGACTTGTGACCTGTCGACTCGTTGCAAACCCGTCGTGAACGTATGGACCTGACATGACCTGTAATGACTCGTCGAACTGTATGACCTGCCATGACTTGTGACCTGTCGACCTGCCATAACCTGTCGACCTGTCGTGACCTGCCGACCCGTGACTTGCATGACCTGATTGGCGATTATATGAATTGTATTGTTTATTCTGTTCTATTCATTCTTTCTTTTTCTTTTCACTCTTTCTGCATTCATTCACTTAATTTTCATTCATTTTCTCTACTATTCATTGATTCTCTCATCTCGCTTTTATCTCTATATATCTTTCAGTCTTCTCACCGTTCAATTCACAGTAATTGTATCTCGTTACACTCTGATACAAGAGGTAAAAATATTCTCTTGTATTGTGTTTAGAGACAATGAACTTCTCTCCACGTATAGAAGAGAGATAGTTCTTCTCTCCCTCCAAAATATAAATAGATATTTATATATAAACAAATATAAGAAAAACAAATTAATTATCTTTCAAACTGTAAGACTGAACGGTCGCCAGATTGTTTCTGCCGATGTGTGATAGTTAACTCGACAGGCGGCGCAAAATTTCCATCCAGTGTTTCAGACTAGTGCAGCTTGTAGCCTTTCGCGTCATATAAAACTACGTCAATATACTATAGAGATATATGAACATGTACTGTAGCTACGTGTTAGAAACTTATAATTGAATATGAATAAGAAGGAAATTGCTAGGGATGACATATGTATAGGTAATGTAAACTTTAAGGGAAATATATGAGATAAAAATCTAATATATACAGTACAGTATTTAAGTATTTATAAAAATACAACTAATTTTCCTATGGTACGGAACACAGATGATAAATATAAAATGTATAATATGGTACAGAACACAGTCCATGTGCTAAATAGCTTTGAAATATCTAGCATCTGAAAGTATAATGTAAACTTGGGTGTCAACCTCAATAGATGGCACCACTGATCACCCTATATTTTATGCTGTGTTTAAGGCGGCCATTTCCATCTTTTATATAGTCCTGGTACTAAACTGGAATGTATTTATATTGATCTATAAACTACCAGGTGTTGTTGAGGAATAAACTCTATTTCTGTCCAAGAATCACATTAGCTAAAAAATATTTACATGTGTTGATTACAAACACAGACAGCACTATATTTGTTTTGATGAACCGAGAAAACCTTACATCTGTGCATGAAAAAAAAAACACTTTTGACTGATGAAAGAGAAAAAAATGAATGAGATGAAAGAAATGTTTTGGAGTCCGTAGGATTGTAATTGAATAAAAAATATATTTTGAGTCGAAATCTAAAACCAAATGTAATGTACAGAACCAAAGCCGTAAAGAAACATTTTATATTTTTTGCATAGAAACTGAAAAAAAGTCATTGTTTCTGCTGCAATGGAGTAAATGCTTCAAGAACTAGAGAAAACCTAACTGTGTGTTGCACTGAAAGACGTACATAAACTTAACTAATACACACATACTTTACTCCCCACAACAAAAAAAAGCAAAATGTAAATCATAAATTCTGTACACATCTATTCAATATTCCTCTGATATATAAAACTTTCCATTTGTCGCACCGAAATACACATGCATATAAATTTCGTCTCCAGAAAATAGCTTACAGTTCTATCATGCTGAAATATATCACATGAGCCCATATCTGCATCCTAAGTAAGGAAATGAATACATATATAATACAATCATCTGAAATAAAGGTTTACATGAGTTTATACAAAATACCATATTACTCCGTACCTTCATCCATGATAAACTTTAAATTATAAATTACACAATAAATCACACACACACAATATATATATATATATACATGTACATTTATCTGAAAATAAAATTTGCATGTGTTGCCTTGAAGCAGTATCTATTTTATCTGTAGACTGAATATTGTACAAACCAAAACTTTATCTTTAACTTCAAATAAAAACAAAATTTATATTATATTTATGGTGACCAAAAAGATATAAATATGTACTTCATCTGCAAGTGAAAATAAAACACAATTATTTGTACTAAGACACATTAACCTTACTCCATCTGAAAACAATCACTACACTACATTGTAGGTGATAGGTATAACTTTACTTAAACCTAGACAACCTAACCCAACCAAACTTAGCTCACCTAACCTAACTAATAAAACTAACATTATTACAAGCCTTGATTCACCTCAGTACCTGCCATTACCACCGCTGAGGTTCAGTACTGAATTGGACAGCATGTTAGTAAGATATATACTACATGCACTAGCTAGAAAATAAAAATAAATAAAGATTGCTTCCAGACAAATCAAGGCTCAGGATTTAAAGGTTATTCTCACTTTGACAAATATATGAAGGATAAATGTAACTGGTGCTAAAGCTCAATAACTGTGTTTATTTTAAATTAACTTAAGTTTGACTTAGTGAATTTTACTAAATTTTCAATCCTTAAGCAAACAAAAATGTGGATGTGCATATTTAAAACTGCACCCCAGCTTAACCAAGCCTAGTGTAGCTAGTCTCAAACACGGCTGTACTCACCACAGACGCTTGTGTGTTGTCATCACTTGTTTTACCTGTACAAAATTAACCACAATTAAAAAGAATGATTTACTACACTTGTCAAATAAAAAATCTGTAAATAATACTGGTGAAAATACAGTGTTTTTGATTAATGCAATTATGAAAAAAATCACTCATAAGAATTTTAGTACTGTCCAAATTTTCCTGTAGTGTTGCATGATAAAGAGATGTTATTTTACCGTCTACACTAACAACAGCCTCCACCCAGTCTTCCAGATAAAAAATCATAAACCTGAAATTACTGAAACGAAAAAAATCAAGTGAAATTAAATATAAGTTCATTAGAACACCGAAATCGCTATTACATTATGTAGCCAAAAAGCTGCAAAATAATCTAACTAATAAAAAAAAATAACTCACTTGGTGTTGCTGGTGACATCATCTACAGCGGTGACATCTCTTGACAGGTGAGAGTGGAGATTGCTGTTGACATCTGCTGGCTGTTGTGTGTCAAGACAGAGAAATTCCGCCAATTCAGGTGGGTGTTCGAGCCTTACCTCCCCGGACTGTGCGTTAATAAGCTCATTTTTAGTCAGATATTTAACATTGTTGTAGAGAATAACAGTCTGCTTATCACTACTACTTAACACAGTTCACTAATTATCACAAAACTCACTCAAACACTCATTAAATAACCAAAATAATAATTACTCGCTATTATATCACTTAAAAACACTCAAAATGTAATTAATATTAAAATTCTCTATAATTAAATAATGTCTTGGAAAAGTTTGTTCACATCTCATTTCTTAAGCGTAACACTTTATTTTCTTGTCTTCCTTGCTATAACTCTTCCTTAGCTGTTTGTTGTGGTATTATGCTAGAAATATGTGTCAGAATAACTATAGGTAAGGAGTTATTAAAGTTAATAAAGGAGACTGTTAATGGCTGCCGCTGGGGTGATGACGTGGCGCCGCTGGGGTTTGCCAACTCGGATTTCAAATGTCGCTAGGCTGGTACCTAAAAGTAGCTAAATGTCTCTAAATCTTCCATGGAAAGTCGCTAGCTATTATTCCCCCTTCAGTATAAATGCATTATGTAAAAATAAAAATATTATTTTTTTAAAGTTTAATGTGCACACTTACCTATTATTCAATAGTAATTGCATCCCAGTCCTCTTGGTAGTGTGAACAACTGTAGAGCTGGAAGCATGTGAAGTGCTTGGTTCAGGTTCTCTTGTAACTGTATGCCTCCACAGTCCCTATCTTTCTTAAAATATCACTAGGAAGTTCATAACAGGTGTTCTGTCTTTTTAACCCATACTTTATTGTAAGTGCCTTTAATGTCGATAGTTTCGTTTTGTTGCGCAATTTTATTTCACAAAGTTCATATTACTAAATGTGCGCTCTACATCTGGATGCGGAAGAGATAAGGCAGCAAGTGCAATTTCAGCCAGATCATAGTAGGGTTTCACCGGTCGCATCTCTGTAATTTGCCACTTCTGACCACAATTTAGGTTGTAGATGTTTCTGTCCAGATTATGTGATGCAGTTTTTTCACGGAAATCAATCTTGGTAAGGGTGCTGGAATCTTCTGTAAATAAGTGTGCCAAACCAAGTATATCTGATTTAATAGGCTTCAAGCATTCATCGGCACTCAGAAAAGAAATAAACTGTAGCACACGAATGTTGTCAGGTAAGCGTTGACCAAGTTGTTTTATGAGTTCAACCCGTTCAAATGTATTGTCCTGTAACCCCGTTGCTATATATTATGGCTCGAAATTAGGAAAACCGAGTTTTCATGGACAGTCAAAAGTATCCAGAAAGTCGCTAGATTTCTGTGGATATCTCTAGATTTGCGACAAGTCGCAAATCGCTCTAATCGCTAGAAAAAACAAAAGCTCTAGATCTAGCTACAAAGTCGCTAAGTTGGCAACTCTGGGCCCGCTGGATATTTTTTACCCTAATTTCTTATTTCATCTTTTATCTTTGTGTTTCGTGTTATATAATTAATTAATATAATATATAAAATATTTTTAAATTAGTTTGGTTGAATAAATGCATCAGATTTTTATATACATTTGTAATAATAAATATTTAACACCTATTAGGAAATTATGAGATAAATTGAACGCACAATCTTATTAACGATCGATTTAAGTATTATATGAATAGTGTAATATGAGGTAATTCTTAAGTTTTATCAAGTAATTAACTGTCGATGCTTATTTAGTGAAGATATAAAGAAGTCGGCAAGTTTTCCAGTATTTGGGGTAAGTGAATGACTGTCGTATTGAAGTAACCTCCACCATGATACACAAGCTGCCTTGGAACTCTTGTAATGAAATGTTTCTTATATTCATGCATAAATTATCATGTTTATTTTTTAATATTTACTATCATAGATTTAGTAACCATGCTTAATGAAAGGACACAGCTGGAAATAAACACCTGAAGGATTCGTTGCCTATCCATGGTCGAGCTACCTAACTTTTACCATGGTTGTGTGCCTTCACTCTCTAGGTACAGTATATACCTGCATTGTCTGTATACACGCTGAATCAATTAGTCAACTTGCATGAGAATTTTACTAAATATGTCAATCAGTCAATTCAGTTTCCACTTCAGTGAGGCACAAAAAGTGATAACATTCTGAATTGGAAAATAAGCAACACTGATCACATGGCCATGGCTGTCTCATGTGACGTGTGTTGGCAAAACTGAGTATTATTATTATTATTATTATTATTATTATTTTAATTTCCAGAGACCGTCCATTCATGTGAAAACTGACTAATGAATATATTTTGTGAATGAACACTTTTGGAATCTGACATCACTCAGTCTTAGCGAGAAAAATAATGCAAATGGTTAGGGCATGAAGTAGGTTTGGTTACTGGGTGTAGCTTACGGTAATGTTTTATTATTAAAATGTTTACACTATATTCTACGGTTTCTTAATCTTCAATATGTAAAATAATGTTAAGAGGTTAGCTAACAGATGTATACCACTGGCCATAGATATGTTGTTAACTGTACTAATGAAACAAATAAGTACTGGGTAACCTGTACTTCCATGAATTACCAAGAATAAACGATTTATTATTATTCATGTGCTAAGATGTTTTATAAATTATTGTAGATGTGTTTATGAGCCATTGTTCTGGTGCATGACAGTCGAAAAAGGTCACACGAAACAAATAAAAAAATAAAAATATCACAGTTTTAGTTGTTAGGTTGGGTTCAGATACATTACGATAGGATTACTTGGAGGAGGTTAGGTTAGAATAGGATTGGTTTGGTTAGGTTAAGTTAGTGAGGTGTGCAAAAACCCAGAAATATTCATGGATAAAATACATAGGTAACAAATATATATTTCAAGGAATAATTGACTGTACTCCTTAGTTATTAATTGTTATTGTGGCAGCAGTCTCAATTAATTTTTTATGAGAATATATATAAATTTGTAAAATCCCTGTATCTAACATTAGTTTATATCTTTACAGGTTAAAACATCACCACTACAAGGTAACTACACATTATATCAGTTTCAAAAATATGATTATAATAGGCACAGTTATAGAGGTGTTAGGTAGCATTATAATAGGTACAGTTATAGAGGTGTTAGGTAGCATTATAATAGGTACAGTTATAGAGGTGTTAGGTAGCATTATAATAGGTACAGTTATAGAGGTGTTAGGTAGCATTATAATAGGTACAGTTATAGAGGTGTTAGGTAGCATTATAATAGGTACAGTTATAGAGGTGTTAGGTAGCATTATAATAGGTACAGTTATAGATTGAGTAGCATTATAATAGGTACAGTTATAGAGGTGTTAGGTAGCATTATAATAGGTACAGTTATAAGTGTTAGGTAGCATTATAATAGGTACAGTTATAGAGGTGTTAGGTAGCATTATAATAGGTGCAGTTATAGAGGTGTTAGTTAGCATTATAATAGGTGTAGTTTTGAAATATGTACATTCAAAGTTAAAATAATTCTGTTTGAGAAGAAATACACTAATACAATAGTTAACGTGACCTTGAACTACAAATGACAGACATCAAATGAATAAAATAATGTTGTATCATTCACAGTTTTTTTAAAGTGGGAATGACTTTGAATACTGAATCTGGCTTTATCCGGGAGCATATTTTAATTATTTTTGTTTTTTAATTACAAGCATCCTGGCGGTAAGGTCAAGTACTGAGGTATATCAAGGCTTGTAATAATGTTAGTTTTATTTAGGTTAGGGTAGGTTAGGGTAGAATGTCTAGGTTTAATTAAAACTAAAATAAACCATAGATTGTTTATGGAAGTAGTGTTGTGTTTGTGGTTTAGATGGAGATAATAATGTTTATGTTTCAACACCATATAAATGGCTTTTTTTTTAGTTACAGATGAAGTCTATATAAATTTATTTCTGTTCACCACAAATATGAAGTTTTAACTGAAGTTAAAGTTGTGTGGGTTTTTTCTTCAGTGTAACACAAATGCAGTTTTATTTTTTCAGACTGATAAAATATAAATGTTTTCCCCATGCAATTCATACAAACTTTACTGTTTAACTTAAATGGAAAGTTTATTTTAGATGAGGGAAGGATCATTAATTTATTACACAAGTATGGAATAAACTTTTTGTTTTTATTTTTATTCTCAACCTAACTGTGTGAACGGCTTAAGAAAAGTACTATATTCCTCATGTGTAGACAAAGGCGAGTTGACGGTCGATTTTCATCGTAAGATGGCGGTCAATGGGTAAAGAAAACGCTTAAATTCACTGTGGTAATGATATTTATAAATAAATTGGGCCAGAAAATGTAAATGAGGATTAAAGTTGCTAAAAGTCACGTGGCTGCAGCTCTGTGATTGGTTGTGACGTCACTGGCTGGGGTGACTTCCCAGCGGTGTGTGAAACTAGTGACGTCATTGCAAATGGCGGCCTGTTCCTAGAGAAATAAACTTATCTCGACTATTATAGCAGGACTTTAACTTTATTACAAATTATATATACTGTATCACTCTACGAACGTGGCAGAGTGTATTTCTTGTGTTTACCCTGACCCGCCAACTCGTCCATTGGTGTAGAAACGAAATCAAAGATGACTATGTTTTTGTTCACCTGCAGGACACTGTAGTGTGAAGACGAGAAGACTCAAGTCCCAGGCTGCTGGTGTGACTTTCTGCCTCATTTACACACAATTGGAGTCTCAATTGTTTCTCTTACTTGACAACACAACATACATAGTATATTGTTTCTCACTCTTGATAATTTTATAATTTTTTGTTATCATTATTATTTTTATTATTATTATTATTATTATTATTATTATTATTATTATTTTTTTACATTTTCGCCCCCCAGGCCCTGATATGGGTCAGTGACCTGTGCCCAGGTGGGCTAATATAAAAATATATATCGACAAATGGCATAAAAGAAAAAGAAGGAAAAGCAAGGAAAGCCAAATGAACTTTCGTCTCTGCTAAACTTGGTCCCTCTGAATAAATTTGTGCAGGACGACAGGGTCAGCATAGTCCCCCGTTCCTTCTCACTGCGTCAACAGAAACGGAGGGTGTATTTTCGTCCTGTTATGGTGAACAGTGAAGGAGGAGGAGGGAGGGAGGAAGGGGAGATAAGAGAGGAGGAGGGAAAGGAGGAGGAGGGGGAAGAAGGAAGGAGAGGAAGAGGAAGAGATGTTAGGGGGGGAGGTGGAGGGAAGGATGAAAGATGGAGGAGGAAGCAGGGAAGAATGAAGGCAGGGGAGAGGAAAAGGAAGAATAAAGGAGAGAAATGAGGAAGAAGGAAGAAAAAAAGGAGGATAAAGAAGGAAGGGAGGAAAGGAGAATAAAAAGAAGGGGGGAAAGGAGAAGGGGAATGCTAAAGGAGGGGAAGGGAGAGGAGGGGAGAGAAAGGGAAAGAAGATAGAAAGAAAGGAATGAAGGAATCAAAATAACAAGGAAAAGATCGAAGATGATGGGGGGAGGAAATGATGTAAAGGGGAGAGAAAGAGGGAGAGGGAAGGAAGAAAGGAAGGAGAGAGAGAGAATAAACGGAACAGAAGAGAGAATAGGAGAAGTTGAGAAAGACGAATTCTTACTCTGTTTATTGCTCTCTCTCTCTCTCTCTTACATAACATCAGGAAGGGTAAAAGTCATCAAAGGAACCACAAATATATTTTGAAGAGTGATATTGACTGTTGAGAGAGAGAGAGGCCAGTCAGGAATTAGTAATTACTAGTGATTGGAAATATAAGGAATCAAGAAGATAACACGGATGATTGGCGAATCTCTCTCTCTCTCTCTCTGCTCTTTTTATTACCATTTTACTCTTCGCTTCTGTTCTTCCTCCTCCTCTTCCCTCCGCCCCTCCTTCCCACTCACCTCCTCTCTCTTCCTTTACCCACCCCCTCCTCTCCTCTCTCCCTCTCCCTTTCATCTAGGGAGAGGCGGTGTTGAAGGGGGCAACTTAAAAGCCTTTACTTGGTCAGGGTGATTGATCGACCCTTCTGCTACACTACCTCTTGATGCGTCCAGCCCTTACTCTCCCTTACTCTCCCTTACTCTCCCTTACTCTCCCTTATCCGCCTTTCTTATTCCTTTCGAAAGAGGGAAACAGACAGACAAAGAAAGAAAATGAGACGAGAAACAGACAGACAGACAGACAGAGAGAGAGACAGTGAGAGAGAGAGAGAAAGGAGAGAGAGAGAGAGGTCACAAGTTGAATGGGGGAAAATTGACGTCAAATTGATCAATAGAAACATTTTCACTTTTAAGGAAAATCTGAACTAGAAAATTGATTTATTTTCTGTACATACATACATACATACATACATACATACATACATACATACATACATACATACATACATACATACATACATACATACATACATACATACATACATACATACATACATACATACATACATACATACATACATACATACATACATACATACATACATACATACATACATACACACATACATACATACTAAATCAAACCTTGTCCCCTGAAGTTAATTAATCACTAGTGCGTTAACTGGAGTCTTACAGTTAGCTCCTGGTCCAGTCTACTGTGGGGGGGCTGCCTATCTATCTGTGAGAGAGATAAGAGAGAAATAGACAAGATATGTAAGGTAATATATATAAGAACTAATATACCTATATTTACATATTCATATAGGCCTATAGCTACATAGTCCTAAATGTTAACTAAAATTTTATATATAAACAAAACATTAAGACTAAGTATGAGTTATGTTTATACAATTAAATATCAGTGTTAATGAGGCTGTAATTATTATGGGTAGTGGTGGTGATGGTGGTGATGGTGGTGGTGGTGATGGTGGTGGTGGTGGTGGTGATAGTGGTGATGGTGGTGGTGGTGGTGGGTGGCGATGGTGGCGGTGGTGATGGTGGTGATGGTGGTGGTGGTGGTGGTGGTGATGAGTGGTGATGGTGATGGTGGTGGTGGTGATGATGGTTGTTGGTGGTGGTGGTGATAGTGTGGTGATGGTGGTGGTGGTGGTGGTGGCGATGGTGGTGGTGGTGATGGTGAGTGGTGGTCTGTGGTGGTGGTGATGGTGATGATGGTGGTGGGGGTGTTGGTGGTGGAGTGGTGATGGTGGTGGGGGTGTTGGTGGTGATGGTGATAGTGGTGATGGCGGTTGGTGGTGGTGATGGTGTTGGTGGTGGCAGTGGTGATGGTGATAGTGGTGATGGTGGTGGTGGTGGTGGTGGTGATGGTGTTGGTGGTGGTGGTGGTGTGATGGTGTTGTGGTGGTGATGGTGGTGGTGGTGGTGATGGTGTTGGTGGTGGCAGTGGTGATGGTGATGGTGGTGATGGTGGTGGTGGTGGTGGTAGTGGTGATGGTGGTGGTGGTGATGGTGATGGTGGTGATGGTGGTGGTGGTGGTGATGGTGTTGGTGGTGGCAGTGGTGGATGGTGATGGTGGTGATGGTGGTGGTGGTGGTGGTGGTGGGTGGTGTTGGTGGTGGTGGTGGTGATGGTGTTGGTGGTGGTGATGGTGGTGGTGGTGGTGGTGGTGATGGTGGTGGTGGTGGTGGTGGTGATGGTGGGTGGGGTGGTGGCGTGGTGGTGGTGGTGGTGATGGTGGTGAGGGTGATGGTGGTGGTGGTGGTGATGGTGTTGTTGGTGGTGGTGATAGTGGGTGGTGGTGGTGGTGGTGGTGGTGGTGTGGGGTGGTGGGGGTGGTGATGGTGGTGAGTGGTGATGGTGGGTGGGGTGGTGGTGGTGGTGGTGATGGTGGTGGTGGTGGTGGTGGTGGTGGTGGTGGTGATGGTGATGGTGCTGATGGTGGTGGTGGTGATGGTGACGGTGGTGGTGATGGTGATGGTGGTGGTGTTGGTGGTTGATGGGTGATGGTGCTGATGGTTGTAGTGGGTGATGGTGACGGTGGTGGTGATGGTGATGGTGGTGATGATGGTGGTGATGGTGTTGGTGTGGTGGTGGTGGTGGTGATGGTGATGGTGGTAATGGTGGTAGTGGTGATGTGTAAGTGATGGTGGTAGAGTGTGGCTGGTCTCAACAGGTGATGCGGTGTCTCATGCAAATTACAGTGTAGCATGCAAATGAGATGGTGATAATGACTGGGGGCGGAAGGAGAGAGTGAGAGAGGGGGAGAAAGTGTGGAGACAGAGAGAGATGGGGAGAAAGTAGGGGAGAAAGGGGAGAAAGTTAAGAGGAGGGGGAGAAAGTGTGGGGGGAGAGGGGGAAAGTGGGAGAGAGAGGGAGAAAGTGGGGGGGAGAAAGGGGGAGAAAGTATAGGGGAGAAAGAGGGAGAAAGGTATGGGGAGAGAGGGGAGAAAGTGTGTAGAGAGAGGGAGTGGGAGAGAGGAGAAAGTAGGGGAGAGGGAGAAGTGGGGAGAGAGGGAGAAAGTGAAGGGGAGAGAGAGGGAGAAAGTGTGGGGGGAGGGGGAGAAAGGAGAAATAGAGAAAGAGAGAATGCAGTGAGGGGAGATTGTGGGGAAGACTGAGGGAGAGAGTAAGGGGCGAGATTGGAGGAGGAGACTCGACAATCTCATATTCAAATGTTTGCAGACGTCATAACAGCGAAAATGACCTCAAAATTGCATCTTTGAGCAGCTGTGTTGTGTGTGTGTGTGTGTGTGTGTGTGTGTGTGTGGATGTATGTATGGATGTGTGTATGTATGTATGTATGTGTGTTGAATGTATGTATGTATGTATGTATGTATGTATGTATGTGTGAATGTATGTATGTATGTATGTATGTATGTATGTATGTATGTATGTACGTAGTGTATGTATGTATGTATGTATGTGTTTATGTATGTATGTATATTATATATATATGTGTGTATCTGTTTGTTGTTGGGGTCAACAGTGAACCAGGATTTTTTCGACTAACCTACCAACAAAATTATTAAAACAAATTTCCATCTATATGCAAATTTCCTTCTCTTTTTTTTTGTTCCGGTCAGGACAAACAAAGACTCAGGGAACACAGTGATTCAGTGCTCCTTTGATGGTTTATCTAACGAGTAACTTTTCGACAAGTGTTGAAACTAACGAGTTATTGGTTGACAGGTGTGGTGGTGCTGTGTGGTGGTGGTGTGTGGTAGAGGTGTGGTAGGGGGTGTGGTGGTGCTGTGTGGTGGTGGTGTGTAGTTGACGGGTGTGGTGGTGCTGTGTGTGGTGGTGGTGTGTGGTAGAGGTGTGGTGGTGCTATGTGGTGGTGGTGTGTGGTGGGGGGGTGTGGTGGGGGGTGTGGTGGGGGGGTGTGGTGGTGGTGTGTGGTGGTGGGGTGTGGTGGTGGTGTGTGGTGGGGGGGGTGTGGTGGAGGGGTGTAGTGGTGGGATGTGGTGGAGGGAGGTGTGTGGGGGGTGTGGTAGGGGGGGGTGTGGTGGTGGTGTGTGGTGGTGGGGTGTGAGTGGTTCTGTGTGGTGGTGGTGTGTGGTAGATGGGTGTGGTAGGGGGTGTGGTAGAGGGGTGTGGTAGAGGGGTGTGGTCGTGATGTGTCTTTGGAGGTATGACGTGGAGAGAGTAAAGAGAGACAGAAGTGAATATAAACAAAGAGAGAGAGAGAGAGAACAGGGCAGATATTAAGAAATAATTAATTAATATCGTCATCACTGTACAACTTCAATCTCTTCAACATCTCACTCTAAATTATTTTCTTCTCTCTCTTATTCCTTTCTTTTATTCGTCTCTTCGTCTCCCTTTTTGAGCTGAAGAGGGAAAAGAGAGAGAGAAGGCATAGAAGAAAAGAATAAAGGTGGTGGGGATTAGCTTGACAGTTCTCTTCCTCTCTTTCTCTTTGTCTATCTTTCTATCTATCAAACTCTAATTAAGATAACACAGATATAATAATAATAATAATAATAATAATAATAATAATAATAATAATAATAATAATAATAATAATAATAATAGACCAAACCCAATCCCCCAAATTAAAGAAAACGTAAAATTAGCCAAAACTTGAGCCATAGAAAACGGGAACATTTAACCACCAACTCTACCAGGGCCAAAATACACAATCTCTCCTCTACTTCCCTTTCCATTTCCCTCTTCCCTGTTTTATCTATTGCCTTTGTTTCCACCCCTTTTAACGCCATCCCCTCTCCATGTATTGTTTCCTTCTCTTAACTACCAAACATTGTTATTTCTCTCGTTGTTATCATTGTTTTTTTAAGCACCCTATTCGTTCGTGTCTCTGTCGTGTTTTGTGTGGGATTTTTGTTTTTGTCCTCTCCTCCTTCATCGTGTGTGTGTGTGTGTTTGTGTGTGTGTGTGTGTGTGTGTGTGTGTGTGTGTGTGTGTGTGTCAGGTAAACCTTTTCCTCATCGGCTTTGTAAACTTACCGACAGTGTGTTAAGGCAGGTAAAGTATCTCTCTCCCGTCTCTCTGTCTCTCCGTCTCTCACCCCACACACACGGCAGCAAGACAGTCAGTAACTACCTTCAGATATAACACTTAATACAGCTCTCACCTTCCCCCCTCTCTCTCTCTCTCTCTCTCTCTCTCTCTCTCTCTCTCTCTCTCTCTCTCTCTCTCTCAGACATACACTTAATACAACTTTCTCTGACAGCTGAGATCGTCTCCGGCGTCTCTGAGTTACTACACGCACACACACTTCCCGTCTGTAATCACCACCTTCTGTGTCCTCTGCTGACGAAGGATCTCTCTGCTGACAGGTCTCTCCACCTCGCCCTATAAGGCACTGAGAGACCCGAGGTTTGGACCCCACCCCTGAACTAGTGTTATGGGAGGGTTTCCAATAAGCCAAATGCCGCACTGGTGATGTTCTCCCCAGACCTGTGTCGAAGGCGTTTCACTACGTGTATCTCGTTTGGAGCGCCTGTATGTATATATGTATGTATGTATGTATGTATATATAGGTGAGGGTAATGTCTTGCTATACTAAGCCATACGTATGGAGTTATATGTGTATGGTGCATTTAAGCCTCTACATGTGGGGAGTACTCACTGCCCCCAGCTAGTTCAGTCCCCCGTGTTCGAGCCCTCGGCTTCGGTTCGTATCCGACTCGCTTCAAATAAGCTCCAGCTCCTTCGCCCATCCAACAATAAAAACTTTGAGAAAAAACATTGTTTTAAGTTTGGGACTTC